>NC_056725.1:634057997-634077997 GCF_019279795.1 Protopterus annectens
AGGCCAGCGAGGTGCTCTGCCTCACATGTACCGGGATTTTGTTCCACAGCATAGGGAGTCTCTGGGTGATGAATCTGTCCCTCCAGCACGTTCTATTTATAACCGTGTCAAGGTTTAAGTCTCCTGCCCTTGTGGTTCTGAGGGATCTAGATTTTTTGAGGTGAAGCATATTCATCAAATCTGGGTTTGACATGGCCTTATATGTCAGGCACAGGTCACCTCTGAGCAAGCGGTATGAGACTGAATAGAGCTGGAGTTCTTTCAGTCGGGCAGCATAAGACATATTTTGAGACCCTTTATCCTTTTGGTGAGGAACTTTTGGGGCCTTTCAAGCTGCAGCAGGTGTCTGGTCAGATACATTCTGAATGGGGCATTGTACTCAATCATAGGCTAATGAGTGATGAGTACAGGGGGACGATGACCTCCCTTGATCTAGATGTGAATCCCTTCATGATCAGGTGGGCGATATAGAAGGTTTTCCTAACTACTTTAGCAACATGAGTGTCAAACGAAAGGCTACTGTCAACTTGGGTCCCCAGATCCCTGATGACTTTTTCTGTGCTCAGTGGATTGCCACCTATATGGTAGCTAGGGGTAACCTTGTTTTTCCCAAAGGGTATGACTATGCATTTTTTGGCGTTTAACTTCAGGCCATGGCTCTGGCACCAGTTATCCGTTTCTGTGAGGCCCTTCTGGAGGATATCTGTGTCAGATGTGTTTTCGACTATGGCTCTGAGTCTGTCAATGTGTCAGGTTAATAGCACCAATAATTTAAATGTGTATCTGATGTTGTTATGACATGTCCCTGATTCAGTTGGCATTTTTCCCCAATCGTATGAGAGGTCTGATAGGGACAGAAAGCACATATTCCACTGACAACCTTAGAAATATGATAGAATATCAGGTATGCAGAAGCATGACTTGGCTGCAGGATGTGGGTTCCAAAACCCAATTACTTGTTTATATTGAAGATTGTCAGTTCCCATGTATTAGCCAGACAGGTGCAGATTGTAAGAGGAACACAACAATAATATGAATCAAACTCTGGACAGGCCGCAGATTCCATATAGTCGAATGGCATGCTTTTGCCTAATGGGCAGCCATTCCTGATACTGTAGGCATGTAATCCGATGTAATAGGCATTACAAGGTAATATCGTACTCCTCACTCCCACCCTGGGGTGTGAATGTCAGATGCAAACACCAAATGCAGTGCATTTGCAAGTGCGGGAGCAAGTGGGTGTAAGCCTGTTTGGCTGCCAGTATGTGAGTATTACACTGGTAAAGCAATGTAGAGGCTAACTGAGTGTAAGAAACTGTAACCGGAGGTTAGCATTGCTTAGCTCCATACAAACCCACGCACACCCGCTCACAACTGCTTTAATGTGCCTTAATCACTCTGTATCCAATGGCCCTGTTCTGCCAAGCAACAAAATAAACGGCCTCTGCAAGGCTCGAAACCAGGACCCTGCACATACAGCTATTGTGATTTACCACTAAGCCATGGCAGATATACAGGCATCAGATCTTATCACAAACATATCATCCAGCGCAGTCATTCATCAGTATAGGAAATGTATTCCATCATGTAAATGTATGTGCGAGTGTTTATTTCCAGATATGGATACATACATATATATAGATATATCAAGAACATCCCATGTGACAACAAAGCATTACAAAGGAATGAAAAGGGAAACACCAGCAACTCCTGTATTATGTTGTGGTGTTGTCCCATGAAATATCAAGACTCCCTCAGACAGACATGTGTCATTAATACGCGCAAACATCTGTACATTGGCCAGATACATCACTCTGTGCATTTTATTTACATTAACACAACAGTTCCTGTCCAATCATTATGTGAGAACAGTACTCTTGCAAGTTGCTGTGTGCAACATCATCATCATGATAAAAGTAAATGGGGTAACCATAGAGGGACCAGTAGTGTTGTGTGTACAATGGGGTCGTCTGCATCATGTGTACCTGGAACCTTTAGGAGTCATGTGCATACCAGGATTGTGTGCCTGAGAGACAGGGGTGAGGACAACTGGAGTATGTTGTGACGCATATTAAAAGGGTTACGTTTGGTGTGTGAAATGGACAGCTATGTATGGGGCAAATGTTGTTCTAGGTATGCTCGTGGAGGATAGGTTGGGTAGGAAGACACACAAGACAGCATACAGGGTCGGTATATGACACATATGGGGGGATACACCTCGGATGGGGAGGGGTGTTCAGCAGTCACAAGCCCATGAGCCCTCAGATGGAAACAGTGGGATGGAGGTCCCCAGCCATGGGCAGCAACCACTGCACCAAACATCCACAAAGGTGGAAGTGCTGGGGGCTGTCTAGGAGGGGCAGGCTCACCCTGTAAATGTGACACTCTGCTCTCGAGCTGGTGTATCTGGCCTCAAAACCCCTTATTGAGCCCCCTATGCACCACATCTGGGACTGTATGACAGCAGACATGTTCCTGTCTGGACCTGCTCCCAGGGGGGGCAAGCCCCATCCTCAGTGGTGGTTCCACCAGAAGGTGGTGCAGAGCCAACAGAGGTGGAGGTCCAAGGCTGGGCCCCAGATGTGCTGGTGCCCGGTGCCATGGCCAGCTGAAGTGAGACAGGAGGTTCTCCCGGGGCCTCCAAACCCATACAGCCTATGGTGTTGTAGTTTAAACACAGATATGGCTTAGTAATAGTCAACAGCATTCAGGAGTACTTATAACAGCATGCATAGATATGACCATCAACCTAAAGCAACAGATGGTATACATTTGTAGAGGGAGCACAACACAGGCATATATACTGCATGACATCTGTACAAAGTGTAGACGACTTGTGACTGCAGCTATGAACAGTGGCCCATTATTGGCATGTCACTGAGAACCCCAGACAGTGTCTGTCATACCACTGTTTCATGTGACATATGTCCAATCAGGGATGCGATGAAAATAACTCATCACTATCACCATGTACTGACTGCAATCCTCACACTATGCTCCTGCGGTTCACAGATGTGTGTTCAGTGAGTAACACAGGAAACAAATGGTTCCACACACTGACCAGTCCACAAATGGCCCTACAGATGGGGGTCCCTCACAAACAGAACACTGTCTTGTTGGTTTTAAAACATGCAGAATAGCCATTACCACAGACAACTTGTTAAACAGGCAGTAGTCTCAATGAAGTATAGCTACACTTACATGCTGTAGTCATGTCTGGCACATCACTCTCCTGTCATTAGGCTATTTCTCACTGTGTATGTTGTTTGAGGAACATCCGGATATCATCTGTGATGTCATTTACCAAACACCAGATCCAGGTCCCGCTCACAGTGACTGTCATGGGCAAACACCAACATGATGTTCTTAGATATTTTGCTGTGTTTCCATGCAATTGGCTATGGGAACATCATCACAGTTGTTCCACATGCAGTCAGCTAGAGCAGGACTGCAATAGGTGCAGAGGCCATCACCTGATCATGACCATCACTTACAAAACATAAGCTGCTGCTGAGCAGGTGTACAACTCCACATCCACCAGAAAGTGTGTGGGAGGGACAAACATTGGCAAAGTACATCAGAGAAGGGCTTGGAGACTAAAACCTAAGCATCGTCTGTCACACACCTACCAGTACAGGGGTTCAAACCCCTGACTGACTAGTCATTACTATTACAAGTGCATGCAGTTACTCCATGTGCCACAAAGCTGACATGTTGGTGTGCTGTAAGAACATATATGTATGCTGGTGAGTGACATCTGCAACAGAGATATAGTAGACATACATTAGGTGTAGCACACATGGCTGTCCAAATGAACGGATATCATTGCCAACACAACCACACTCTCTAATGGACTCATACTGACACACTTTGCCAGGCCCACAAATACACTTCCTAACTACTTAGTTTGTCACAGCTGCAGTAATGCACACGTACTACATGCACCACAGGGAATATCCGGAGGTTCTATTGGCTAGGGCATGTGAATGCATTTGACATCTGTCGGTATGCCAATGGGGGTTATACTGGGAGTGACTGCGGTTGGGAGCATCATACCCCACATGCAGACACAAGGTGCCAGTACTGACATGCATGTGTGCATTGCTTCACGGGTGTGTAGTGGTTGGCTGTGCAAGATGACTGTACAAGGTTGGGTGAGGGGTAATCCTTAGCATCACGCCACCCGACAATGGTGTGCAGTGTGGTACAGGGGTGTAGTGTCTGCAATGTCCCACACAGGTGGGTATTGTATGAACTGTCCTGACATCCTGGTTACCATTGTGTATGGCCATAGCTTTGCAATGCATGCCATGTCTGTGTTTGATAGTCCTTGACATGGACATTGCCTGGGATGTGCACATCCCACAGTAATGTACAGTGACATGTACAAGTGTACCTGGATTGGCCGGCGCATGTTGTGTACACAGACTGTTATCCTCAGATATGCCAATACTGGCCTGGTGTGGCAGGACCTGCTTATAGACAGCAGGTTGACCCTGAACCTGCACTGATAGCATGATACAGGTATTCCGTGGTGTCAGTGGCATCGGTCCATCCAGGGCACTTGTGTAAGGCATTGTACGGCCTCTGTGGATCACATTTGATGGCACCACATATGTTGCAGGCATCCAGTGGGGAACATAGTGAAGGCACATTGTCCGCAATTATGTGTCAATTGTACTGCTGTACAGGGTGCCATGCCCTCTGCAGCCCACTGCAATCACACCATTCCTGCTATCTGTCATCAATGTGCAGGGTACTAGCAACATAGCGGGATATTCTAGGCAAGTGTGTTTGTGTATGACACATGGGTTCAGAACATATTCTGGGTAATAGTAGGGTTGCATACTATGTTAACCAAGCCTTTTGCCAGATGTAGGGGGTATGGCTTGCCAACACAGTCCCTTGGCTGACTGACATCTATACTCCTCATGAGGTGGACATTGTGACATATAATATGGACACCATATAGAAAAACTACAAAATCTGCTCCCCAACATGTCCAGTGGTTAGACACTCACAGCCTCCTCAACACAGGCTCTGACTGTCAAACACACACACACCTACCCTGCCTTGGAATAGAACCCCTACCTAACTAGTGTATCACACTGCAGCATTACGCAGTTACAGCACACGCTACAGAGATTATTGGGTTACAGTAGTCACAGAGGTGTATTACTAGGTGTGTGACAACAGCAGGATTGCCAAAGGTGGTTATGTGAATTGTAAAGAATGTGTATACTCTAAAAAGCATTGTTCCTTTTTCAGGCAGACAGAGACACACACACACACATGCACAGTTGGCCTTTCTTGGAACAGAACCTTTATCTAACTAGCTTATCACACTACAGCAATAAATAGTTACAGCACGCACTATGGATAATACTGGGTTGCAAGTGTACTGCGAGTTGTACGTCTGTTACCTGCATGTACCTGCTGCTTACTGTCACAAAAACACATGTACACCTGCTTACAACTGTTTAAAAGTATTCTATGCAGTCCTAATTGACAGTATCAACAAGGCATGCAGGTTTTGAACCCTGGGCCATGCACACTGAGGTCACTGGACATACCACTAAGTCATCTGGGCTGTATACATGTTGCATGGAGTCTATAATGCATATCCTACTACAGGTATTCCACAGTACTGAAAACAAATGGGACAGTCACTTTGTGTACATATGTACAGTATCCTTGAATGCACTGTACTCTGTGAAACAACAAAGACAAGTCTACATCTGTACAACTATCATAACTATATATATATATATATATATATATATATATATATATATATATATATATATATACACACACATAAAGATATAAAGATATATATATATATATATATATATATATATATATATATATATATATATATATATATATATATATATACACAGACACATATATATATATATATATATATATATATATATATATATATATATATATGTATATATATATACACATGTCTGAACACCCTTTCTGACACAGAAGGGTTCCAAAGGAAATGACGTGTACACAAAACAGAGACATCTCTTGTGTTATAACATTTAAATATTAAGCAGTTCACCAGAGAAGGGATGATTGTTGTGTATGTGGAGTTTGGGATGGGGAATGATGGCTAATGTACTCTACCCCGCGGACTGTGGAGTTAGGGTGGGGGAATGATGGGTATGGACTTACACCCCAGTGACCACTTCTGTGTCACTGCTTGACAGTAGCACAGGAAAATAATATACCCAACTGTAGTCGTGCTTGACTGTGTATTCTTTACCATTCCTAACTATGTAATACGTTGTAGACACCGGTCACCACAGATGGCTACCATGGTGTGCTAAAAGACATTACACATGTGTATGCCTGGCTACAGGGTAGTCACACACACAAACACACACTCACTTGCCAGTATTGTGCATACACGTCTTACCTATGTAAAGGTAACTAGTACAGTGGTATGCAGTTGGGGTATGTGACACAGAACACATACAATTACACTTACTCTGATTCCACTTCTGAGCTGGGTGACATCACAGGACCAATTACTTGCAGTGGGGAGGGGGGAAAAGAGAGGCTTAGCAGTTGACAAGGATAATGGCCAGTGCAAAATGAGATATCTCTTTGGAATGCAGCAAAACCCACTGTCATGACAGGATGCAGACACAAATACACACACACAACCACACTCAGCCATTTGCTGACACACCCACTCAGGCATTTGCTGAGACACACACACACACACTCAGGCATTTGTTGTCAAACACACAAACACAGTTGCCAGTGGTGAGATCAGAACTCCTACCTATTTACAGATCACTATTACAGTACTACGCACTTATGAGATGCGCCACAGAGATTACACATTCCAAGGCAGTCAGACTGCCTTTCTAAGATTGAGGACAACAACAGGGAGACTGACAGTCACAAAGTACATAGCTGTAAACCTGTGTGTTTAACGTAGGTGTCCATTACAAACTGTATGCACAAAGAAGACACATCATCTGCAGGTAGGCCTGAGAGGTATAGTTGTAGCATATCAGGAACCTGAACTGGAGTGTGGCCATCTGTGGAATGGACAACTGCTATCACTATACAGGGTTACAGTGGGCATGACCATACACTTAGTAGTACATGGTCGTTTGGGATGCACTATGACTACAACTACACAAGGTTATACTCGGCATGCTCATACACTTAGTAACAAAGGGCTTGTTGGATCCACTGACTCAAATTACACAAAGGCTGTTTGGGATGCACTCCGATTCTAATCACTGAAGGCCACAGTGTTCATGCTCATACACTTACATTTACAGAACTTGTTGTAATGGACTCCTATTTTAACACAAAGGTTTACAGTTAGGTACATCTTACCTGTCAGTATATATGCACATCATACTGGTTTACTACCTGATACCTGTATGAGGCCCGTAAATGATACATCAGTGTCTGTGCTATGTGATACACATGCATACATGTACATGAAGTACTGACATATATATGTTAAGTATACACATTCATGCATGTGTGGATGTGACAGACAATAAGTTACCTGGGTGACAGACAATAGGTTACCTGGGTCGCACAGGTGGATGCTACCTACAGCATGTGTCATACACCTTGCTGCCCTGAAAGGCATACATTGATAGCAGGTTGTGGACAGTGGCATTATAAGTGGAACAGTGGCATGTGCAAGCAAAATGTGCGAGCCACATTGTGTAATGGTACTGAGGTGCAGGTGTCAAGATGACCTCTCCCAGCAGTGTTAGTAGTTGTCATTATTAGTAGGACTGCTACCCTAAGTATATCTCACATTGGTCATATACACAAGTTCTGCTGCTGTCCGTCACCTTACATAAGGCATTTGCTGCCAAGCACATTAATGCCACTCGCAGTGATGTCATGGTATGAGTGGCAACTGCTAGACCAAAACAATGAGCCAATGTCCTGCTGTTATTATGAGGTTGTCCAGCGTTTGTCATTCTGAGCTGTCATGACCGAACAACGAGCCTTCAACACAGAGCACATGCATCCATGTTTCATGTGTGTGTGGATAATACCTAGGTCGCATTTTCCCATATAGCAGCATTCCAAGGCAAATGTCCTACATCCAGAAGTAACATCCTGACACCTACAAGGCAATTGCATTGGATGTTTATGCTAACCAGTACTAGATGTGTGGCTTTAGTAATCCATTTGCTCAATGTAGATCCTACAATGGGGAATACTGACATCTGTGCAGTGAGTAACACCTGGCTGAAGGCTCTGTAGTGCACAATTGCACTACCACCATATAACTCAGATCCAGACATGTGGGCCATAACAGTGGTATGGACCATTCCAGGTGGTGGTGTACACATATTCATAAAGGCTACTCACATGTAAAGGCCACTACTCTGACATAACGCAACACAGATGAGGTGACAGTGGCAAATGCTGCATTCTAGGTTGTATCCTCATATACATCCACCACCTTGTCCCCAGACTACCAACACACATCCATATGTGGTATGACATAGTATGGTAGACCACCTGATAACCCTCGATTGGTGGACTGTACCTAGGCCTACATCACCTGTGCAAAGTACCCATGTACAGACACAGCTGCATAATGTGTTATGCAATGCAGTAATACCACTGTTTGTAACCAGCTCAGTTGTACACATACCAGGGTTCCTCAGATGTTGTCAGCATTAACACGGTCGACTGTTGCTGTACACCATTAAACAACACCCTCATGGTTGGATATGACCTAACTGTACCTGCCCTGAATATGTACATCCCACACTCATACAACATAAATGACATTGCCATAGCTTTCATTATTCTTTCTACATACAGGTGGCTACAGTCATTACATACATGCACATGGCAGATAGCATGCTAACAGTACATAAGGTTTGATATCTATGTTAACAGAGGTAATATTCCCTCTCTACTGGTCACCCATGCCACCTATCATATCATACAACACCCCATGTGGCATGTATGTCTTTAGACATGTCCACCTAATGCAATGCCTACAAACATACCCAAATAACAAGACCATGGGACCAACACAAGGCCTGTACTGACAGACTAAGGGAAATCCAGCTCTGCTTTGTATGTTCCTGAGTAGTCACAGGTGATATGTTCATGACATGCACGGCGATGTGTGGCCACAGCTCCTACATATACCCCATGTCAACAATTGCAAGCCATGTATGCTGTGTGCTGTCTGGACATTAGACTTAGTACCACAATAGCCAGTACATGCTGGGGTGATATGTTTACAAGCCACAGACCTTGCACATGCTTGAATGAGTGTACTGCCTAGCTCTATCAGAGCACATTGCTGGCACTCTTCCAGTAAACATGAGGTGTGTGTGGTAAATATGATGTGCTCACTGTTGACCATTACTGTGCCCTGGCTCCACCATGCCACTGTCAAGTAACAGTTTATAGGAGCATGACATGGAAAAATGCTGTGTGTGTCTCGCTGATATGTGCTGTTGCCATATATGTACACTTGGTTACTCATTTAAGGTGGTGGTGTTCTAGCAGTACATGAATAAAACATCCATTATGGTGTAATGGTCGACTATGTTTCACACATGGCGTTGGGAAGGTGTGGAATGTATCCTCTTGACCTGCTAGTACACTTACTGATGTAGACCACATATGTGTACATGTATTGATGTTTGTGTAGATTCCATGTGTGTGCAGTGTCTGATGTCTGAAGGTGGCTGTTGTCTTAGTACATCATGCTGTTGCAATACAGTCTCAACATTGCCAACTGTGTGTGACATAGGTGTATATCTTTGTGAATGCCACAGTGTGTGTGTGTGTGTGTGTGTGTGTGTGTGTGTGTGTGTGTGTGTGTGTGTGTGTGTGTGTGTGGCTGTCTGTGTGTATGGCTGTCTGGTCCCTGGAGTGAGGCTGTATTTTACCATAGTGAAATGCTAATGCATCCTCCCCCCATCCACTCAATGCAATCTAGCAGCCTGTTGATATCATCAATCGTAGATGGGGCATTCTAACCACCTGTTAACATATACACCCTGGGCTGTGACCTGTTGTTACATAGCCTACTGATGGACCCCCCTCCCCACATAAACTCACTGCACTGTAGCATCTCTGTTGATGTCATCGATCTTAGGCCATTCCAACTACCTGTACATGTGTAATCTCTGTGGCGCATATTGTAATTGCGTAGTACTATAATGATGATATGCACATAGGCAGGAGTTCTCATCTGAACACTGGCAACTGTGTGTGTTAGTGTGTCTGTGAATCCCTGAGTGTGTGGGTGTGTCTGTGTTTGCATGCTGTCATGGCAGTGGGTATGACTGCTTCCCAATGAGAAGCCACTATTTCCACCGGCCTTTACACTTGTCATCCGGCATACCACTCATTTACTTCCTCCGTGCTCCAGGTAACTATACCTGTGATGTCACCCACTATAGATGTGATGGCTGTGAACACAGTAGCTTACTAAACAGCTGTCATGCTCTTGGATCATTAGAACAGTAAACATAATTGAAACATGGGAGAATATAACTGTGATGTGGAAGCTACAAAGTGCATGCAGGTATTGTCATACTGACCTGTGGGTAGTCAACATGTACATATGGGACACTAACTGCAAACACCAACATCCCCCGGCACATGCAACTACACCTGAAAGAGGAAGGCAGAATGTCAAGATCAACATACTGTTAGTGTTGTTGCACATGATACATACTGTCAAATGTACAAAATGCATTCTAAAGCTGTAATACATGGTATGTCTGCTGCCTGTTAACACTACTCAACAATATTAGTCTACAATTGTCTGCCTAGTATGTTCACCCTATGCATCAGACCATATGAAAATGTCCCTGCACTGATGGTGTGGATGACAGGGATGTGGCAAAGGGATCATCATATGCACAGGGTGATAATGTTTGCCAGTGGCCTAGGCTGCATCATTGGATGACATCATGTGTGTGTGTGTTAGGGCCTGTGATATCATTGGACATGTGTAGATGTTATGCGTGTGTGTGATGAGGTGCCCTACGTTTTTTTCCAGTGTGTGTGTATGCATGCACACAGGTCTGGCATGTGACTGGTCTACACAGGAGTATTATTGACAGCTGCAGAATGTACAAGGCAGGTTTCACAGTTCACGGTGTCCGGCCATGGCCACATGACCTGCGCCTGCCAGGGGTTGCACGAGCACTACCAGATAGAGGTCCATATTGGGTACTGTCTGATGACACATGTCCACTGGAATCATGTCCGTGTTGGGAACATCCATGACCACGTGCACGTGGCCTGCTGTGTCCTGGTGTGGACTGCACAGCACCAGCTACACTGCTGCTGCTACCACCACTATGGGAGTGGGCATGTGCAGTAGCATGTTCACGTAGACCTTCAACAGGTGATGTAGCTGACCTACGTCCACGTGCCTGACACCTCACTCCCACCAGATTTTCCAGCACAGACATTCCACACTCAAAGATTGACATGCTATGGTCAAGGACTCCCACCATGTCACCCAATCATCTATCCAAAACATCTGCAAGATGATGGTGAGCATTTGCAAGTGCCTGGATGTTGTCAGTTAATGAGCAGACAGTAGCCCTCTGAAGCCTCAGACCTTCTCTGTTGTGCCATTCTGCACATGCCTGTGCCTCCATTACAGCCTGAAACATGCGTCTGGTGACTCCAGCTGATGTGCTTTGTCTCACAGGGGTATGCTGGTCAGTGGTCCTCCTACGAGCGATGGTGGGCACACGCCTGTGTGGGACATCACCAGTCTGTTGACTGGGATCATAGTGTGCAGGCACACTTTCCATAATTTCCACACTTCCCTGTTCCATGCTACCACCTACCAACTGTCCTTCCTCTTTGGCCAGTGGTGATGGGGTATGTGCAGGAAGGGGAGCTGTATGTGAGGATGAGGGGGAGATAGGTGAAATGGCAACCAATGGCACATATTCAGCCCCTGAACCCCCCTGCCTGTGTCTCAATCATACTATCATCATCACTGCTAGAGTCTGTGGGGACACTAACATCAGGTGGACCGCAGGAGGGCAACACACCTACATCAACACCTGTGAGGGGAAGACAAGAACTGTACATTACAAGTTATACCAGACAGAGACAGACAGACAGAGACAGAGAAAGACAGACAGAGACAGAGACAGACATACAGACAGACAGAGAGAGACATACAAACAGAGACAGAGACACACAGACAGAGACACACACAGACACACACAGACAGAGGCACACACACACAGACAGACACACAGACACACACAATCACACAGACAGACAGACACAGACACACACAGACACACAGACACACAGGCTACATGCAGCTGATATGGCAGATTCCATTCAGCTTAGACAATTATTGTTTCAGCTTAGACAATTATAGTGGTAGTTATCATGCATCCCCGAGTTGCACACAACAGCATGCATGTGATATAGTAGATGGCATGCACCTTACACAATTATAGTGGGATTAGCATACATACCTGTATTGCACCATTTGTGTTAGTAGAATATGCCCCATACCTGCAACACAATGCATGCACTGTACACAGTTGCACTGCACTGCCATGGTGTGTGCAACATACACCACATGTTAACAGACCATTACTGACCTTTGTACATCTGCCACTGATGCTTTGTGTTGGCCACCGCCCTTATGTGTGAGGACTTGAGCAGTAGGGTACGTTGACTGCATACTATGTTTGCCTGAGCCCTAGCTTGCATATCTCCCCCAAAGTAGTGCATGTCTGTTCAACATTATTCCACCTACCCCTGAGCTGAGTCTAGATATTGTGCATGTGGCTCTACACACATGTTTGACATGGCTGTCCATACTTTGCTATGATGCCACAGACCAGCACAGGTTTATAGGACACCAGCCTGCTGTGTAGAGTAAGACCTTGCCAATCGCATGTAGTATGACATGTCTTCTGCTGACGTGTTGAATGACATGCATACATGTGTAACACAGTGGTGTCCTTTCCAATCTACAGTACGGTAATGGTGTCCCTATGCAGGGACATGTTATACTAACATGGGCAATGCAATGTTGTCTGTCCACCCTTCAAATATGCAGGGACATACTGCACATTGAGCTGATGTGCATAGCCATTGCAGAGCATCATGTGGCTTCACAATTGCTAGACAGTGTGAACTACTGACACAGTTCATAGCCATAACTATGTTCACATACAATGCATATCTAATGTGGAATGTGACCCACGTCATTGAGGTGTATACACATTAACCCTAATGTGGAATGTGTGACACAGATCACAGAGGGTATATGGATAACACCCCTGCACATCTGCAATCATTTTACTGATGCCTGGCAACTATGTCCACACATGGCTAACTTAGCAGTACTCTATGTCCCACATACCATCTGTGTACCTCACACACATGAGGAGCAGGCATGGCAGTGATGTCTGACACCAGCAAGGTAAATGTACTGTATCTGTGGCTTGATGTGGTTGTATGTGTATGTTGTGCAACACATGTATGTATTTGGATACTGTATAGGTGAATACTTCCATGTCGTGACACACTCAAGATGTTTAAGACATGTTATGTGGTGGTTTCATGTTATGCCTACACAAGCTGTGCACAGGCCTGTATGACGTTTAGTGTTTCACATCTGCAATATCACCATTACACAAAGGCCATAGTTGTATTGTGTCAAGCCAATGTACAACGGGGTGTACACACATGTTCATCACTTCTACTGTGTGTGTTGCTTCATGTCTCTGGCCATCCTCCATGGCCCTGTGTACAAATGTTCTGTCCAATGGTTGTGATGGCCATCTTATTTCACATGTCAGTGTTATCCCATATGACATGCACCCATAGATGTCATATGCTCCACTGAGGACAGGGTTATGCAGACAAAGGGTGGTATGTATGGGATGTGTGATATCATGTTTTGCAGGATAGTTGAGCAGTGTTGCAGTCAGCCCACTACATGTCATGGACATGTCAGATAGCACATAACATTGTGTGACATTCATAGCAAGGGTATACTCTACAAGGGTGTATCCTGTGGGCAGGTCATACTCCAGCTTTAACACATTTAGAGTGTGTGCACACATACGCTCTCTGTACAGTACTGTTCATATTCCCAACATGTGCAATGCTGATATGTAGTACCTGTCCCTACAGTGGAACACACCTCCACCATTGTATTCACTGTTGTCCACACATCTGGCAATGACAGTTTGGAAGGTTTAGTGTAGGTATTTCATATTGTCCTCAATTGTTTCACATAGGTAAACACTGTGATGCATTGCAGGTCTGACCAGTGTCCATTAACAGGACCACCATACATTATGTGTACATGTGTTATGGCAGATGGCATGCAATTAATATGTTCCGTGCATTATCAAGCCTGGTAAATAATAACAATCTCACCTGACACAGGCTGCTGTCGCTTCAAAATGCCAGAGGTACCTAAACAGGAGTGTCACAGCAGTAAGATCATTATCCACACCTACACTACAGGGTGCAATGTCCATGTTAGCACATAAGCCAGTACAATACACTATACTATGGAGTATGCACATCCGTGCATACATAGAGTAGCAGACTATAGTATGTGGCATGTGTGCATACATGGCTTGCATATGATGTTATATTACATATTGTACAGTAACACATGTAACTATGTGAAATATAATTGTGTTTTAAGTGCATTTGTGACTTACCAGGCAACTCCAGGCTCAGTGGTTGAAAGACACCCACCTCTAGAATACCAGCTAAAGCTTGTGGATGGAGGTCTGCAGGTGTCCCCAGGTTGGCCAGTAGCTCCTCAGTACTTGTGAGTGGGGGCTGGGTGAGTGGCCCCCCACCTGTTGCACCTTGTTCCCTGGTGATTGCATTAGCATGCTGTTTCACCCGTCTTATGAGGTCAGTGCAGTGTCGGCGCACCTGCTGATAGGTGCGATTGCGACCGCCAACATCATTTCCCCTCCTTCAGAGTTCCTCCCACAGGGAATCCCACTGCTGTGCATCCTGTGGTATATGGCTGAAGAGCATTATGTGGTTGTCGAGGAGGTATGGGATGAGGACCTCATCCTCTAAGCGGCTGTACGCCAGCAGTTTGCTACGTGGCATACCTGGAAGATATAATGATGGAGACAGGTCACAGTAACTCACAGAGAAGTACAGCAGTACAGCTGAACATACATGTGTATCACATTTATTAAGATTACAAATATGTCTTTGCAAATCGACATGACACTAACACCATTGACATGTATAAGTCACACACATTTAACACATACTGGTGATGTGAAGTTATCGCCATATATGTTTGTGTTATGTGATGACATTGCTCATACACCATGTGGATGTTGTCTTGATGTGGGCATGTCTGTTTGCCTGTTCTGGTGTCTTTACCTATCAGAACATGCCTGGATGTGTTCACATTAATGCAATTGACCTTAATGCTGTGTATATGTCCCATATATAGTCATACATAGCCGTTAGAGACATGACCTGTGACCCTGCAGACTTGCAAGCATGGATGTGTTTTGCCATATATATCTACATGGCACTGTACAGCTGTGTAGCATCCTGCCATGTTTTGCCTGTGTTGCACATGTGTACCACATGGGACAATAGCTAGCCTGATGGTATTTGCAGGGTTGGATATCAACTATAGCATGTATGGTCATAGTGATCTAGTAGGCTATATGCTCTGTGCCATTTATGAGCCTAGGCAGACAGGTTACATAGCTGTAGGCAAGAGTCAGGTAAGTTGCAGTGGCCAATTCAAGCAGTGCCACAGAACTGATCCATTGGGTTACGGATATATTTGGCATGCGGTCATCACACCATGTCACAGAGAGGGGCAATGTGAAGCTTCGCTGGACAGGGATACATAGTATGGCAAGAGTATGTTAAGTGTATGGGACAGAGGTCTGTCAGGCATGTTGTGATCCTTGTACTAGAAAGGTGGATGTCCATGACGTATGTGTTTATTTGGGATCAGGATGTGTTAAGTGTAGCATGTCCAATACCTTTGGGTTGGACATGGCTTTATTCAGGGCAGACTGCATGCTACATAGTGCAGCTAGGGATTAGGAAGGGCAGTGTAGGCCATCTACACATGGGCAATAACCCTTCAAGGAAATATGTGATCTATAATGGATCACATGGGTGTTGAGTATGGCTGAGCAATTATCTCTGTATTCCTGGATGGCACCCTGTCATGATTAGGGGTGCCACATATGACTACCTGTCTGGTGTGGTGCAGTAACTATCAAAGGAAAGTACTGTCCAGCTGCATCCTATACACACAGTTGCCATTATGTTGACCGCTGAATAGGTGGTAGTTAATGGGTACAGGGTTTGTAACATAGGGGATGACAATGCAATACTTAGTTGTCAGATTGTGGCCATATGTCACACACCACACATCTGACACACTAAGGCCCTTCTGCATGTTGATAGCAGCACACATTGAGTCGACTATTGCTTCTAGTTCATAGTCATTTGCAAACATCTATAGGCAGATGCCCTCTGTGTGGTATAGATAACAAAGAGGGGGAGTACAAAGGAATGACCCCTGTATTACTGTGGCTGGCACTAGTTTCACGTGTGTGTATTAGTCAGACACCTTCTGTAGTGTTGGTTCTGCCAGCAGTCCAGTTGCCAACCACTCCTGTGACATAGGAAAATGCACCTAGTTTACTGAGCGTAGCTGGAACACAGTATGGGTGATGGTGTCCTACGACCTGGCAAGGTCATGATATGCAATGTGAATCAACCCTACTGTCATCTACATCTGTACTGAGTACATCAAATACGTCAATCATGGTTCATGGCCATACAGACGAGACTCAGCAGGTTAGTTGTGCACTATGTCCCATTATCAATGGTGTCTCCCCCTTTGTGGAGTGTGATAACTGTTGCTGTGCACCATTCGGGGTGTGCATAGCCTGACATGGAGCTATGATTGAACATAATGTGTATGTGGATAGCTGAACATTCCTACATTTGTGTAGGATACACCCTGAGATGTTGACAGGTCCCATGAAAGCTGTATGTATGGCTTTAGAGAGTGCAGCTTGTACCTGCACAGTCTTTAGTACAGGGGCCCTGCAGTGTACATGGATATATTACTAAGTGTACCTGTTGGGGGGTGGGAGTGGGTTTAGGTTCTCCAAGACCCTATCTGGATGAATGGATGCTATTTCTGTAGGTGCAGTACTTCCCATGTCATAGTGCTTTGCAGCACGGCAGGTCTTGTCGTTGAGATTACAATTAATGACACAGCTATAGAATGCTCTGTGCTTGGCCTCATATTATGTGGCTGATTAGTTTCACATTAGCTTTGTGTGGTTTTATATGGTGTATCTGCATCTTACTGAGGCTGAACAGGGATCACCTACACTCATGTGTGTTCACTCTTGCAACAGTTACTACCTTCTGTGGTACAGTTTAAAGCATGGTACCACCAGTTTGCCTTCTTGTTTGTGTTGGGTTAAATCCTGGTTCTGTTTCAATGGCACAATCACTGCACATATGTGACTGCTTAAGGTTCATTTGTGTAGGATTCAGCATTTGCACATACATTGTCCCTCTGCATGGGTGCTATGACAGTCACCACTCTGCTCTTAGGTAACATAACATTGGCACTGGAGACTAACTATGTGTAGCATACTGTTAGCCCTGTTTGTGTGACTACTGTGATCCAGATCAGTGGAGTCGATGTAATCCAACATGCATTGAGCGCAGGTGTTGGTACATGAGGAGTCTTCCCAAGTCATAATGGAATAGTTGAGAGTAGCCATTATTATGGTTCTGTCTCAGACCTAATCTTCCCCATTACAGCACATTATGACAGTTGGGAAGTCCGTGGCCTGGTGGGTGATCTGTCTCAAGATGCATTTTGAATTCCACTTTGGCAAAAAGGTAGTTGCTCAGCATAATGCATCTGAAGTTATGCAAGTGCAACTAGCATGGGGCTGTAGATATCCTTCAGGAATATGGACACACCTGTGGCATGTGTGTTCCAGTAAAGGATAATGGGCAAGAGGTGAGGTATGTGTTATAACATGGTCATGCAGGTGTGCTCTCTGGAGTGTTGAAACGTGTCTCAGCCACTGCACAGATATGTTCTCCATGTTAGGGATTGGCATATGTGTGTCCATGTAGTGTTTCTGACATGTATCATTGTGTAGCGAGACTGGCAGTTTATTGCTTGGCTGTCCCTGTAACAGCAGTAGACCTTCACTTGAGCCGTGCATAATGAAGGCACTATAGGGGAAGCATGAGCCCTAGGCAGTATCCAGATTCCCAGGGGTGACAGGTGCAGGCTCTGTCTGGTAAAGCATCATGGTCTGTCACCCATGTTATCCCAAGATGACAGATGCTGGATACCCTTTGACTTGCACTACTACACTAGACAATTGTGGAATACAATCCTTTTGTCCCTGTACTGCAGTATCATTCTGGCCAATGGAAGAATGCTACCCAGGCCTTGGGACATACCTGCATGGGCTAGAAGACCTGACAGTTCCTACATGTGTTTCCATGTAGTCCAGGCTACTGCATCACAGGTCCTGCACAACAACATGGAATATGCCAGAGCCATATGTATAGTTCAAAAGGTGGTCTGAGTGTATGGGTATGTGGCTAATCATGGCAGACAGGCAGCTGACAGTATGTTTGTCCTCGTATAGGTTGGTGTGTAACATAGTGCTAGAGGTTGCATTCACAAATGGGTACTGTTGGACATGTTTCCAGTCACGTGTTTTGAGGTGTGGTACAATTATGCAAACTATGACATACAGTTTGTGTATTTCAGTATCTGTCTCTTCCTGCTTGGGGGGGTCACTTGTTTGGTCAGATACTTAGACGCGTCTGTGAATGTGTGTGATTTTTGGTAGTGTGTGTGGGTGTCCTTAATGTGTTCTGGAAAGCATATGTGTTGATTGTGTTGATGAGCTGCATGTGTTAACCTACACCTCATGACTGTCCAGTCCAGTCATGGCTGTAGACTTGGCTGCCTTCTAGCTTACCCCTGTAGCTGCATCCCAAACAATGTGTGGGGCATGGTGTTAGGTGGTTTTGGCAGTGTACATGGCATAGAGATTACATTCCCCCAGAATGGCCACATATACAAAGCTGACATTAGTAAACACCAGTAGCTGACTAGTGGACATGCCTGTATAAGCATTCAGTACTACAAGTACCAAGTACTGTATTTAGTTTACTTATTGCTTATGAAGATGTTTTAGACAGTGATGCTCACATGTAAATATTTGTGTTATGGATGTGACAACACTGGCTGTTACGGAAACATTGTAGCTACCTTTAGCAGCAACCCTCCTCTGAAGAGCACATCACATCCTGTTAGTTGATTACAGATGACGCAAGTGTCTACAGGTCTGTTTCCTTCTCTGGGTATATACTCACATATCCACCAGGACCATGAGCTCTGTTGGGCACAGACACCCACTCTCCAAACAGAGTCATGTATCAATAGACTGATACCACTATCAACATGATCGGGATATAATCAGATAGTGTGAGCCATCACCTGTGAAGCGGTTATTACACATGGGCAACTGTCTCCTACATCTTACACTTCTACTACATATGTTATACTGGAGTTAAAAGATGATATGCAACCTGTTTCATTACCAGTGCTGTGCACTATCTTACATACAGTATGTGCAAGCGGCTGTTAGGATGGCAATGAGAGGTTGGGCTACACAAACCTGGTAGTTCAACCAGTGTGTCTGTACTCTCAACAGCCACTCTATGCAGGTGTGCACATAGCCATTTGGCCCAGCCCTGTAACAAGGGTCACTACACATTTGCATAACATGTACACATGCACAGCTGTTATTGCTTGCAAACGATATTAGAGAGGTCCAGCCCTGTAACAAGGGTCACTACACATTTGCATAACATGTACACATGCACAGCTGTTATTCCTTGCAAATTATACTAGAGATGTGGATATTACA
>NC_056725.1:634082997-634160497 GCF_019279795.1 Protopterus annectens
CAAGCCTAGCCATAACAATTCTGTGGCTATTTTTTCCCACACTATTTACTACCGTGGACTGCTGTCAAGCAGGGCGACTGACGTGATTCCTGGGGTGTATTTCCTTTCTCCCATCCAGTCATCAATGTTCCTTTTGAAGAGGGCCAAAGAGGTGCTCTGCTTTCATGTATGGGCAGTCTATTCCCAGAGTCTGGGGAGTCTCTGGGTCAGGAACCTATCCCTCCAGCATGTTTTGTTTATTGTGATGACAAGGTTTAGATCCCTAGAGCGTGTGGCTTTGAGGGATTGGGATTTCTTTAATTCTCTGTTGACTGTACTCTCCTGCACACATGGGTTTATATGGGTGAGTCGAATGTTTATTATACAGACGATTACTACCTATATATGCAAGCTGTGGTTAAGGTATACTTTTGCACATGATAAACATCCCTGTCTTTATTGGGATTGTAACCTCAAATGCACAGATACTATGCAGATGCTGTAACCATTACACTGTTGACATTAATGTTGCTTCTGCCTATTTCCTATTTAGATGATTTCTATGTGTAAGCTAGGCTAAGCAAAGGGCGGAGGCCCCCAAACTCACTGAGCTTCACGTACTCTTGAAATAACAACATATAACAAATGTACTGTAAGACAATACATTACATTCCTAACTACATTGGGCATAGCCCCTCACTGACACACTTCAAGGGAAACCTTGTTGTGTGAATGGGTAACAGACTGTACACCCCTGGGATCATGTATCCCAGAACCATACAGCCAGGGGGTGGGGGAGCCTGTCCAGTTTGATAGTTGCGAGACCTTTTGGGGGAATTGAATGGTGTTGAACTGTCACATTAACATGCCCTCTTTAGATCACTAAGTGCCCCTATCACCCTCCACAACCCCAGTCTTCAACAGCTTCCAGCAACTCTGCCTGGAATTGCTTCATTGGCTATGCTTGACAGAGGCTCAGTTACTTCATCAATGGCATGGGGAAAGCCAACACACTATAGCTATGCTTCTAATTTCCCTTGGGCAGATAGGTAGTAGGCTATCTGTGAACCTTTAATGTGCAGGCCATCACAACCATAATATGTGAATAAACAGACCTTCAGATCACAATATACAGTGAGAAATCACCATGTAGTCAGGAAACAGTTAAGTACAGCAAGAGCATACAGAACACTGATACTTAGTCACTCCAAAAGCCTATCTTGGAAGGTAGAAGTCTTGTATAAGTTTAAGGCTTTCTATTGCTACCTGTAGGTTATCTACAGGGGAGATGAAAAACAAGCACAGATGGGGAACATGCATGCAATGATACCATACCGGCCTATGTGTCAGCCTTAGGCTTTGGAATACTGGCCAAGGCTATTGGCGCTCCCATGGTGCCTTATTTAGGAGAGTCTCAAAGATTAATACCAGCTCCGTAAACAGCACAATAGCAGATTCATTGAGGGTTATGCTACTCAACACCAGGGGTTGTGATCACAATATGCATGCACTCACAGCACTCCTCAGGATGGACAACATCAACATCTGTGCAGTAACTGACATCTGTCTTAAGGCTCCGGAGAGTACATCAATACTACCAGACTACAACCCATACCACACATTTCAGCCACAGAACATGGACTGACAGACATGGAGGGGCTGTATCCATATTCATCAGGGATACCTACATCTCCAGGTTAGTGGGCCAGCATGATACCTCTGACATCATCCATGTGCAGCTAACATCAGCCACAACTGTAATGTAAGCTATGGCCTGCTACGGATCACCCTCCATGACCCAGGACCTCTACTCCACCTACCTGGAGACAGTGGAGAACATGACAGTCCTAACACACACCCTGGCATTGGTCGATGTCAACTACCATACCATTAACTGGGAAACTTACTGCGGTACTCAATTCCTGGTCCAGCGCTTCCTGGAATTTATCACCTCATATGCCCTGTATCAGGTGGTAACCTCCCTAATGTGGGGTGGAAACTGCTAGAAGTGGTCATCACCAACAGGTGCACCACAGCGGAGGTTAACCATTCACTGGTTAGATCTGACCATGAACTATTCACTGTTTCCACACCAAAGCATCTCCCCCACCCACAGATACCACAGTGTATACCTTTCCTGCAGTAACTTTACACTACTAGTGACAGGGGTGGGGGGTTTCACAGCCCCCATGCTAAGGGGAAACACTGCTCAAGATACAGACAAATTTACAAATGCACTCTATAAGCACCTACACGGATGTATGGATCATGCCATCACTGGTAAACCAAGACTCACTCCTCCTAGACAAGGGCACCAGTCTGGTGGACCTCTGCAATAAACAGGCTATACTACAGAATTAGAACAGTGTTCCAGACACACAGCAAATCCCACGAATAGCAGACATCCGTGACCACTATTATTACGATACGTAGGTCCCTCATGACATCATCCAAGGCTAACATCAGTGGGAGAATACACAAGGATTCGACAGATAACCACAAAGCCTTCTTTGGATATGTCAAGGATCTATGTGGTGACACACAGATTTGCACTGTGCCGGTGAAATATAGCACAAAATATGCTGACTCTACTGATATCGCCAACATCCTTGCAGATACATTCAGTGCATACTTCACCCTCTAAAGATTCCACAACACTACCCGAAAGGTACAGTATCCCACACATCAGAGACACACAGGTGGAAATGGCCCTCTCTAACAGCAGAACACAGCATCAACGGAGGCTGATGTTGTACCAGACTGCATCTTGCAAATTGTACAAGACAACCTGACTCCATCTAATTAAGCTTTCCTACCTCAGCCTCTCCACAGGCTACATACCCATACAATGGCACATGGCAATGGTTATCACACTCCATCAAGGTGGAATCACAACTGACCATGGTAACTACCACCCCATAAGCCTGAGTAGCCTAGTCTGCAATGGTATGGTTCACATCCTCATGGCACTCATTAACAAAGACATTGGTAACCTTCAAACACGTGATCCAACCCAGGTCAGCTAGGTTGAGTGCAGTTCATGCCTACTGAACCTGTTTGATGTCTTACATACAGTCACCAAGACATGAGATGACAGGGGAGGTGGTTCACACATACTACCTGGACCTCGCCAAAGCTTCTGACACCATGCCCCACTAAGGTATTATTGATAAATAAACCAGCCTGTACATGCACCCATACATCACAGGATGGGTTGCCAATGGGCCTACAGACAGAACCCACATGGTACGACTAGCGGTCTCCAGGTCCAACTCTTGACCAGTCACAACTGGTGTCCTACAGGACTCAGTCCGGGGGCCCTACTGTTTGACATATACATCTCAGAGGTACAGGCAAACACAGGTGGAGTACGACAAACCATGTGTGGCAATGACTGCAAACTGGGAGCCATGATTGATAGTACAGCTGATACAGACACCCCCCAAGGGGCTTCACAGAAAATGTCACAGGATGCCAACAACATGGCCTTCAGCCAAGTGCCACTGACTGCATGGTCATTCCATTGTGGAATTGGCACCCACATATTAACACATAAGTGGCAGCCACTTTAATATGGATGAGGTAATGGGGTATCTGGGGACTAAGGTAGATAGTGATCTCCCCTTTGACAATCATATCTCCACAGTAGTTAGGACATCCTTCTATGCAGGCCATCTGATTACTAAAGGATTCCCATCTAGACATACTGGGGTTATAGTGCCCCTTTACTCATCACTCATCAGTCCCATCATAGGGTATAATAACCCATGTGGGATGTTCCTCAGAAGACACTTTCAACAGCTGGGGAGTCCATGAATATACATCACCAAGGGGAATACTGGCCTCGAACATATGGCCTATGCAGCCAGACTGAATAAACTCCTGCTTTACTGAGTGGTATCTTGATTTACCCAGAGATGATCTCCACTGGCCAACAAAGCCATGTTGAACTCAGGCTTGATGGATATGCTCCACCTATGGGAATCCATGTCACATTGAGCCACACACTGTAGTGAGCTGAACATTGCCACAACAATAAGTGGAAGATGCTGGAGGGACAGCTTCCTGTCACAGACACTCCCCATACTTTAGAACAACATCCCTAACTACATTATACAGAGCCCCTCACTAACACTCTGCAAGAGAAACCTTGAAGAGTGGATGAGGAACAGTAGATGCACCCCAGGGATCCCGCCATTGGCTCTGCTCCACAGAGGGACAGTTAATGAATCAATGGGGTGGCAAAAGCTGACACATTTTGGCTTGGCTTATGAATGGCCTCTGCTAGTTGGCCAAGTACCTACCTATGATTCTATGCATACAGTATCTGCATATGTTGATAGCTTAATTTACTGTTCAGGTGTTGACTTACCTTGTACCAATGGCAGCTATGTGTGCAATAGTTGAGGGCTGCCTATGTTGGATGCACACAGTAGACTGCCTATACATGACAATTTACAGGTAGTCTTCTGTGTGTGCCATCCATTTCTACTATGTGTGCAGGTGGAGAAAGGTGTCAGTCCCTAGGTGCCTACACTGTCATTGTGTGTGTTATACATTCCCTCTTTGCCAAGGCATGGGCATACTGGGCATGCCTCCATCTGCCTACTGGGGCTGGCACAGGGTGTTCGTGGTCTGAGTACCTCTGTGCCTGTGGGGATCTTGGAAATGGTGGTGGGCTGTGAGGGCCTTCACCATTCTGTCCCTGCTGCAGCTGTTTCTGCAGTACCATATTGTGTAGCATGGCACACATTATGAAGATGTGGGCACATGTGCCTGGAGAGTACTGCAAGACTCCACCAAATATGTCCAAGCAACAGAACCGTGATTTCAGCATCCCAAATACACGCTCTATGATGATTCTGGTTTGTTCGTGTGCCTCATTATGGTGTTCCTGCATGGGTGTGTGTACATTTCTGATGGGAGTCATCATCCATGGTTCCAGTGCATAGCCAGCATCCCCCACCAGGTGGCCATTTGGTATGTCCCCCCTGGCAAATAGCTGATACAGCTGTGAGGCATGTCAGATGTGGGAGTTGTGATAGCTTCCAGGGCTGCCAGCACACACATCCATGATAATGCCCTGGGCATTGCACATGACCTGGCAGTTGATGGAGGGGTATCCCTTGTGGTCTATGTACTGCCTACCCTGCTCACCGGAAGGTGACTTGATGTGTATGTGCTTGCAGTCTATTGCACCTAGTACCTCCAGGTATTCTGCCACATGGTGGAAGAGACGCATATTGCTGGCCAACTCCTCCTGCGTTCGGGTGAAGTATGTGCTCAAAGGCATGTGATAACATGACATCCAGGAAATGGTGTAGTACCCTGGATGCTGATGCCGGTGAGATTCCCATGATATCCCCAGTTGGTCTTTGAAAGGTACCTGTAGCTAGTATTCTCAGGCTTACACATACCTTCATATCCACTGGGATGGGTTCCCCTCTGTTTGTTCTGGCTCTGAGGCGTGGCCGGCACAGCTCCACAAGTTGCTGTAGGATGTCCCTGTCTACCCTGTAACACTCTACTCTCTCCAGATCATGTAGCCTCTGGTAGGTTACCCTGGGTCTGAACACTCTCCTCCTCTGGTGCCTAAGATGGTCATGTGCATCATCCTCCACATCACCTTCAGTCTCCAACACATGCTGGTGGATCAAAGCTATGGCAGCCCCTAACATGTACATAATAAAAGTTCCCCATCTGTATACACCACTGGTGCAGAGTGTATGGGAATACACAAATGTGTGTGAGGTGCTTTCACACTTTATATTATTGTGCTATGGATGCTGCTGATGTCAATGGGTGTGTATGAGCTATTCCAGCTGCAGCATGTCTTAATTATGGGTTTTGCAATGAGTACTGCAAGTGTGGGGCCTTTACTGAGGAGATCTACTTGCCTGCCTTGATTAATCTGTTGCCCTTTAATTCACTTTTAGACCTGGATCACCTCCCATTATCAGGCATGCACCCACCTGCTGTCTTTCTTGTCTTGTACTTTCCCTACCCAGTCATGGCAAAATGTGCCTTGTAGCTGAACTGCATATTGGCTTTGTTCTGCTTTGACACTTTACTGTTTTCTTTGCAGTACAGCCCCTCCCCTTCCCTGTTCTGCAGGTAGCTGCTTGCAGCCTTGTTAGCTGTTGTCAGTGGCCCACTGCTGGCTCCTAGGTGTTAATTAGTCATTTGTACTCCAATTTCACAGCTGCAGCATTTCCTTATTTCTTTCCTATATCCTTCCTGTTTCAGCTGCAGTGTGCACCGCGCACATCAATTTACCATGTTTACGTGCATTTTCATCTCCTTTCACATGCATACTCGGTTACCTTGTGTACTCTCAGCTAAGCATAGCTATGGCGTATTCAACACACTCCTATCCTGCAGCTTTGCCGAGCTAGGGGCAGACTGGTTTAGCAATGCTCCAATGTGCTTACAGCAGTGGCGACACACCCCTCTCTTGATATCATCTTTATCTCAAGGGCACACCTCGGTATTATAACGCTATGCTGTGAGGTGCATCCTTATACCAGCGGAGTATCTGCGATTCACTATTACTCCTCTCATTTGCATGGAATTGCCTACTAATTCCTAGCTACTGCGCATAACACTATCACTGCCCCTTAGCAACCCTTGCGCCATAAGTATGGTGTAGCATGCCTGCCATTGACTATTATGGGGAAATCGTGATATGTGTTTCATTGTGGTTTTATTCTATATTTTTATATATGCCTTGTGATCCCCTTTGCGCACTGCAGCCCTGCGCTTCCACGTCGGAATAGTGCGACTATATATATTAAATGTTAATTTTATATTTTGTACATTTTTTTATGCCAATGGCTATATATTTAGCCATTGGCATATATTAGCAATATAATACATGTGTTTGGTCAGCTGTCATGGCTCCGATTTTATGTTTGCAAAAATGTAAACCATTTTCTACGGTTTACATTTCTGCATACTTACACTACGCCTGCACCACTTCCTGAATCTCTACATACCTTCATTTGCATGCTAGACTGCTGCACATGGGGTAATTAGCATACAAGACTCGGGAGTTGTGCAGGCGTAGCGTACGCAGGTAGTGCACATGGAAACAGCTCGTACCTGAATCACTCGGCGACCATCTTTGGTGTTAGAACACTGATGCTACGCCTGCACCTGGCATAAGCTTCATGAATCCTGAGGCCTTTGTTAACAGCCTTAAAGTAGCTGATAAAGAGTGACTAGTGGCAGTGAAAACTATGTTATAGTCTGGGCAAAAGGGGGCATAGCTAGTAAACCTGTGCCAGCCATTCCCATGTGTGTGTGTGTGTGTGTGTGTGTGTGTGTGTGTGTGTGTGTGTGTGTGTGTGTGTGTGTGTAAATCAAACCTCAAAGAGTGTGTGTATCAATTACTTGGGCAGGGACACGAAGCACTGGTTGGACAGAGAGGGTGCTGGAGGTCTTGGCTTGGTCACTCAGCTAAGATCTCATCTCTATAGCTGTGCCAGTGGGGAATCTTATTGGGGATCTGGATGAAAAGGGAGAAACCAGCCCCAGACTGACTGTTGTCTCTTTGTGCCCTTAGGGGAAATTGGTCTTGATGAAGAGAGCTGCATCTGGAAATAGTGTGTGTGTGTGTACTTGCCATGCTACCAGTGTACGTCCTCCACTGTTGCCAGTGGTAAGGACTGAGGCTCCTTGATTACTGGTCCAGTGGTGGGTCATCACAGTCTTATTGATTACCTTTGTCTGTAAATGCCTTGTACCTAGATCCTGGCTGACAACAGTCTTTTCACCAACTCACTTACCTAGTTAAAAATAAATAAGCAAATAAAAGCAAATACATGAATGTTTTTCTGTTCCTTCTTGTCCCATACTATGAACCATTTAGTGTCATCTTACACCCTGCATTTCTCTTTCTCATGAAATTGCATCTGTGTATCATGGAACAAACTATAACATCAACAATGTCTTACCGGTTTCTTGGTCTTTAAGGTGAAACATTTCCTTTATCAGGTAAGAAATGCACCCATAACCCTAGGTTTTATACCTGAATTAAAATTATAATAAAAATAAACCTGTCTTTAACTGCTGTAAAATATGAATAATGTCATGGTTTAATTATATTCCATTTCATAAAAATATCCCAATTTCAAGCATGGTGTTGAAAAAAAACATGTGAATGCAGTATATACCCGACTAATAGCATTACTTGTGGGACATTCCTTGATATTTTATGTCATTTATGGAGCACTCATTCATATGTTATGTGATGTACACCAAAACTTTTGGACTTGATTATGTTATCAGGCCATATAAATATATGCAATCATGTCTAGCATTTGTTATAAAGGATAATGCTGCAGTAGGCTCCGTCCACTTCCCAAAGTCCCATGTTTTAATAACTAAATTGACAAATTAAATGTACTTTACACATCTTTCTGAATTATTTCTAATTGCAGTAATTAAGGAAAAGAGCAGTAGTATTTCTCAGCTTATATTTACCATTTATGTTACTGTTGGAATATTGTGCATTATATGAACTCTGTGTAATCCCATTCCGTATCTATGTGTATATGTTTGTATATCTGTCTATATATATATATATATATATATATATATATATATATATATATATACACACACACACACACACACACACACACACACACACACACAGACAGAGATGTATATATATATATATATATATATATATAGACAGAGAGAGAGCGAGAGAGGGAGAGGAAGGGAGAAAGGGAGATACATATATATATATATATATATATATAAACGTATTTATATAGATGAACAGACATTTTTGTTATAAGGCTACATGGCTATGCTTCTTTTAAATTCATGTTTAATGCCGATAATATAAAGTCATTCTTATTTCCACCATGACAGCAATTATTCTGTGTAGCAGTAATGTACGATTTCACTTTAACAATTTATTTTTTCCTTGAAAGGCTAGAAGGGTGATTCTTAAGTGTTCTAAAATTATGACATAAAGGTCCCTACTGCTGCCATTCAAAACCATTGTCTGTTGCATGTATTCCAAAATAAATATTTTATGATGTCAGCCATGATGATTTAAAGAACTTTTTTATCTTATCAGTTGATTTTACAAGAAACAGTTCCTTGTCCAGTGTGTGCAGTCATAATTCAGTTACTTGAAAAGAGATTGCTGGCAGGCCATTGAGAATTCTGTACCACCAGCGAAGGGGAAATATTCTGTCATCGTATTTTCTTCACAATGCTTATCTCACTGGCGTCTGAATGTTTTCGCAACATCTACTGATATTGTATGTGTTGCCAAACTATTTTAAAATACTCAGTCCTTTTTCTACTGTCCCTTCCAATGATGCTCTTGAAGTTTACACTCACTAGGCTACTCAGATGAAGTCAAATACCTTTGCAGATTGATGACATTCAGTTTATAGAGAATGGCATTTTATTTTCACTGGTGTTTTAAAAATGAAAAACTTAACAGCTGCCACATTTATTTTTCTTGGAAATATATGTATAATGCAATAACAATTTTTCAGAAACAAAAATATTAATGGTATGCAAAAATGAAAATACCTTATGCTGGTAGCACCAGGGCTATCAAGTAAGGCAAGAATTATCTCTTTTTACAGCATTCATTACAAATAACAATGGGATCTTGTGGGAATTGTGGGAGTTGATCAACTGCATACCAAAGAATTCCATGTCCATGTGATGGACATCATTGTTTAACAGTATGAAATATAAGGCTGCTATTATACCACAGGGTCACTGTAAAGAATGCAGAAACAACAAGTATGCCTCACCTCAGTAGGCAGTTGTTAAGAAAACAAATGGCTGCTTTAAATTTATATAAAATCAGCATACAGTAACAATCATGCATGTTTTGATTTATATGAAGTCACAAATAAATTCTAGGAATTAATTTGATATAGCCTTTCCTCATTAAATTAAAACTTTTTGTTACTACTTAGCAGAGTAGGGAGCCCTATCTTTGTACACCTCAACAAAAGAGGTCATTGTATTTTCTCGGTATTGTGCTGTGTAGAAAATATATTTACCTTGGATATTTTATGGCTGTTATGTAATTCACTCATACAGTTAATAGGCAAAGATAACCTTTGCAATGTGGCATCCTGAACAATTGAACACAAGAAGATGGAGTATGTGGGACTGGATAACCGATAGTATGGAACATTACTGATGCCCATGGCAGAATATGATTCGGCCAATACCTATTCCCTCAACATTTTTAATAACAAGAGAAATGCTTTCCTCCTAAAATCTACTTTGTACATCTGCTAAATGATTTACTTAATCTCAAGGTACATATGTGGTGTTTCCAGATTCCTTTTGCTAATTCTTTTCAGACTGAGATAACAGTTTCAAGATATAAATAAACCTTTATTGTCCTGCTGTGTGATAGAAACATTTGTTCTGCAATAATCAATGCTTATAACATTGTTTTAGCAATGCAGCACATCTATAAATACTTTTATCTTAAGATCTTCAATTTAAGATTTTCCCAGAATCTCCAGATTTTTGTCTAATATTTTTGGTCTGTTCCTCATACGATTTGTTGTTTTCTGGGAAATCATTGAGGACTGATATCACTAAATAATGACAGACATTTGACAGTCAGACTCCATATCCTTCAGAAAATGAGAGTTAATACAACACATTTTATTCTAGCAACTTTTTAAGTTTATAAGAGCAATATTTAAAATTTGGCCTTAATTTTGGGCCTTTGCCCCCCTCCCCCCAGTTTTTGGCTTTGTGCAGATTTCTTGTGCAAAGAAGTTGAGAGGTATGATGGAGTGTATCAATTATGAACTTTTCTTTGTATGAAAATATTGTTTTTGTCCCACATCCATGCCAAAGAGGGTGGTAGCCCTTACTGTGAACAAGATGGCCTGTGTTTGACTAGTAGCACGGGTGCTGGAAGGGATGGGCACAAAGACAGGAGTGAGAAGTTGCAGGTTCACTCACTTGGGGAGCAGATCTAATTCACCTTTTAGGTGACATGTAGTGGGAGCACTAGGTCATGCATCCTTGAAACATTAAGCCTCATGAGAACACCTAACATACCACTGCACTGTACATATTTTTGCAAAATGTCCAGATTTTTGCCTCATATTTTTGGTCTGTTCCTCATAAAATAAATAATGACATACATTTGAGTTTCAGATTTTATATCCGTCAAAAAATGCATTCTAACACAAATGTTATTATGCCAACTTTCTAAGTTTATAAGCACAATATTTAAAATGTGACCTTAATTTGGGGCCTTTGCCCCCCCCCATTACATCAGGATTTGTCCAGATTTCATGAGCTAAGAGGTTGAGAGATATGACATACAACACTGCTAGTGTACATACAGCAGACACAAGACTAGGATGTGTATGTGGAGATACGTACATCCTGTGGTGATGGGCAGCATTTTGGAGTTCAGCCAGTGAGGGGTAAACAGCACTAGAGGTATACTGATATACAGGATCTGGTAGATGTCTCTTTCCTTATCTCTTGAGTCCTGACTCTTGCCAATGAGGCTACTAACATGGGAGCAAATGAGCCATAGGGCTCCCTCCAAGCCTGGGTATGCCCTATTCTCACCCCATGGAATGAATGGGTCAACTAGATCTAGGCTGTGGTACATTTGGAAAGAGTCTTATATAGGTGAGGTCAAGAGGGATTGTGATGGGGAGAAATATTGTTTGTGAAGTACCAGTAATCAAACTAAAAAATAACAAGAGAAGTATGCACTATATGCACTAAAAATGAACATAAATAAATAAAACTGTGCTAGCACAGATGTAAATGTAAATGATATCCTTTTTTTTAAATAAAGTTAAATTTATAGTTATGTTACTTATAACCTGCATGCAGGCTAGAACTGATTGGCTGTCCCTATCTACTTTGAGTAAAATTAATATGAAATAGAGAAGTATTTTTCAAAGGCAGAGTGTGGAGAATTTATAATATGGGCTACCAGAATGCGTAAGTGGTAGTATAAATTCAATGTTAATTTTCAAGAAGCATGGGCCAGGTGGTAGTGCTGGGTTAGGGGAAACAGAATTAGAACTTCACTATAGAATGCCATCCACCTTGGATGCATACCATGAAAAGTGAAATGTTCTTCTGGATCTGTGGCACAGGATGACGTACTTCTGACTGGACCTCAGGGTGTTGAGGATGACAGGGAATGAGATGCTTGCATCACCTCATCAAGTTTGGGGGTGACTAGGACTTTTGTTAACAGCTAGGTGATGTCCTGCAAGAGCCTGAGCTATGTTTCCTAAATGCCGGCAGGCTGCTATTATGATATTACAACAGGATCTGAGAGCAAACTGACATCAGAGGTAGTGATACCAATGATATCATGCTTGACTGGCACACCTCCTTCTCAAAAAATCCATGCCCCTGACATGTATGTAATGCCTGCCTCCTGGTCTTAAGGGGGAATGGTAGTCTTAAAGAGAGCAGACCACAAGGTCATTCTTTCACTAGAGAGGAAGGCCTCACCTAAAGAATTACAGCAGGATTTTTCAGACTCCAGTCCAACCAGATAAGGAAAGGGGGGATGTCCAACACTGTTGGAGGATATAAAAATCATTATCTCTCTGGTGAGTGAGAGTCTACAGAGTCACAGCAAGATTTGGCCAGATCTCTCGCCATTAAAAAAGGATGATTGAGAGGAATGAATGGGCAAAGGAAGGGTACGAACATCACCACTGAGTGGTTAGGTAATTAGAAATAAAAAAATGAAGAAAAACATGAATGAAATGTTGATCTGGTAAATATCAGTATTTCTATATGAAACACTCTCCATAGTCTCCCACTGTTCACAGCTGCAAGAAGAGCAGAGGATGGTACCACTGCAGGCCCTCTAATAGTATACTAATAAGCACTCTCACTTTGATCTTTAAGTGACTCTTCCCTACTCCTTCCCATCTAGAAATTGTGTTTCCTTGCCCTACATATCATAGGCTAGATTCAGACCTCCTGAATCTAGACTGTTTGGTATCACTGTGCTCTTAAACCACCCATCTAACATTAAGAGGGCCTCCCTGCACACTTGTGGCAAAAGTGTGTAGCTAAGGACTCAACTGTGTTGGGGACTGCTGGAGAAAGGCTCAGTTTGGTGCTTCCCCATTAGTAGTTGTGTTACAAACTGTTTAAATTCACCTGTATATAAGCCTCACATTTGCCTGTTGCTGCCCACTGCACAATGGGGTTTAGCAGTGCTCTGTATAGATGCAAACCCCTGGAAACATTATTTTCCCTAGAGACCTTCCAGTAGAACCCCCCAAGCTTCCCTGCTGAGCAAAGGATAACTCAATTGTGCTCTAAGCAGCATTCTCACACTTAATATCCACAACCTAATATACACCCACTGCCTTTGCTACTGCAAGTTAAACTAGCTGACTATGTAAGTCCAAGTCTTAAGTCCAGCTAGCCTACTTCCTCCCCAAATACCACATTCTGGAAAAATCCTGCCACAACAGACAGGCAGTTTCCCATCATTTTTCCTGCCAGCTTGATTGCCATGGGCATCTTGAGGCAGTGTAGCAATTTATTCATGCATACTGACAACCATTTACTCCTAAACCAAACTAACACCTTATGTAGCCTAATTTTGTTTAAGAGGTGAGGTTTGCGTGAGAGGTGAAGCATGTGTGCTGACAACCTGTTTGATGTCTAATTTCTTTTTATGTGAGAGAATTGACTCCCATTCCACAGTGTATTTGCATCTCTCACACGGGGTATTTCATTCTCTTTTTCTTTGGAGTCCCTGTATTTTCTTATTCTTATTACATCTCATTAAGAAGGCATAGGTTGTAGTTAAAACCAAGTGAAACAAACTATTGAAAGTTTAAACTGGATAAAAAATGGAATACATTTTATGCAGGATGGCAAGCATGTATTTACATATTTCTATTGAAAGATAATTCCTTCTTGTAATCAGTCATGGAATTTAAAGTTGTTATTATGCCTCTTCACCTTAACTCCAGACCAGCTGCACATTAAGCACAATACTGTTTTCAAAGGACTTTTGGTATATACTGTGACACCTGTGCAGTGGCCCAGCAATCAAGGAGCCTAAATCCTCACAAGTAACACCAGTGAGGGGCATCCACATTGGGAAGGATAACAAATACACACACAAAGTAAAGTACAATTTCCCTTAAGAGCACACAGAGATCAGTCAGTCTGGGGCTGGTTTCTCCCTTTCTCTCCAGATCCCTAATAAGACTCCCCACTGGCACAGCTATAGGGTCCAGAATTCAGCCTAGTGGTCAAGCTAAGACCTCCAGCACCCTCTCTGTCTAACTAGAGCTTTTTGTCCCTGCTCAAGTATCTGACACACACATACACTTTGAGATATGAGTTATATACAAATACACAGACACTCCTGGGGAAGGCTGGCACAGGTTCTCCAGTTATGCCCCTTCTGCCCAGACTATACAGTAGTGCCACTTGCCACCAACCACGAATATCAGCTACTAATAAGGCCCTAAGCAAAGGGTGTCCAATTATTATTGTTCAATATTATTATTAAATTGCTGCATGTGACGAACAGAGCTCAGTGTCTGTCATTCCTAAAGTGTATTAGTTCTGGTTTATGCACTTGGGCTTCAGGCCAGTTATTTTACAATAAGAAGGTTCGTGATCTGCACTCATGTGGGAGGAGAGGCTGGACTCTGCCCTTCTGAGCTGGGAATTTCTGGTTAAAGGATTTATAGTGCCTGCATATTTGAACTGTTTCTTACTGAAATTGGTACACCTTGTTTGCTGTAGCATAGACTAGATCCAGGCCTGCTGAACCTAGCTTTGTTTGTATGCTTGTTGTTTGTTTGCTTGTTATTTCCCTGGAATGCTAATTCCACCTAAAATGCGGCTTCTCAGCGCTTCTGTGGATCCCTAGTGATATCTGCATTGCTTACTGTACTTATTTCCTTGTTTCACTTGAAAGAAAGTTACTGTTTGTCATTTTTGCATTTAAATTACCTGTAACACATTGCACTTAAGTTACCTTGCACTTGCTCACTAAAGCAATTTATACAAGTCAGCACTAAAAATTAAAAGCACTACATCCTCACTCCCCATTGGTCCTTGTTTTCAATTATAAAGGAATTCCCAATATTATTCTAGCATGTCCAAAGGTCAGTTGTCAATCTCCTCTCTGGTCCAGCTGGTGAACCTGGGAATCTTGATTCAATGTTACAACTGCCTCATGTACACAGACAACCCTCTCCTCCTCTCAACAAATTCCAACACATGTGAGAGATGCAACCATATAGCCAAACTGGAGGCTAAGCTCTTTCAACTCAGTACTGAAATAACCAGTCAGGAGGAGAAGGAAACCACACTCACTACAATTCCAGTCTCACACAGACCTACCATGACAGCAAACCAAACAAATAATCACACAAAAACATACTCGGAGGCTCTAAATAAAGATCTGCCTAAGCAGCAGAGACCTCCAAAGCAGACACCCAAGCAACCGCTACCCCAAAACAAAACACGTGCAACACATATCTCACAAAGCCAGTGTGCCGAACAGTCACAGCCCTTAAGGCTAAACAACACACCTGATACAGTTGTAATAGGTGACTCTATCGTCAGGCACACTGACGTCCCGCTCACCAGGCTGAACAAGGAGAAGGTCACGGTGAGCAGCCTGTCAGGCGCTAGGATCCGCTACATAACACAAGCACTCAGGTCACTCCAAGGCAAGTACAAATATGACTCAGTCATTGTCCATGCTGGTGTGAATGACCTGAGATGTACCTCCCTGGATTACATGAAAAGAGACATAGAGGAGCTCTCTGAGCATGTAGCCCAGGCCGGTATGACCCTGACCAAGCATCTTACCCTCACCAAGAATGATGCCACAATATAAAGACAAGATGATCAATTTCAACAATTGGCTTAAGTACTGGTGTCATTCAAAGGGGATCCAATGCCTGTCAGCCTGGGATGATATGCTCAACAAGCCACGATGCTTTGCTAGGGATGGCTTGCACCAGTCACCCCTGGGCTTTTGGATATTGGCAAAGGCTCTTGCTACCCCCCATAGTGCCTTAGGCAAGGCTCAAAAGACAAACCCACCTCTATAGGTATCAGAAGGGATAAGAAACTAAGAGTAATGCTACTCAATGCCAGAAGTCTAAACCTCAAGATGCACACACTTGAAACTCTCCTTAGCATGGAGAACATCGATATCTGTGCAGTAACAGAAACCAGGTTCAGGGCTCCCGAGAGCACCCCAGCACTACCAGGTTATACCTCATACCATTCTTTTCGGCACAAAACTTGGACAGAAACACAAAAGGAAGGGGAGTATCGATATTCATCAAAGATACCCACACCTCCAGGTTGGTGGCAAAGCACGAAGCATCAGAGACTATCCATGTGCAACTAACAGTGGGTAAAACTGCCTTCCAGTTTATAGCCTGCTACAGACCACCCACCCAAACCCAGGAACCCAACTCGGCCTTTCTGAGAACACTGGAAAATATGAAGGTCTCTCCAAACACCATTATATTGGGCGACTTCAACTACCCAAACATAGACTGGGAGCATTACTCTAGCTCCGACACCCTAGCCCAAAGGTTCCTAGAATTCATAAACTCAAATGCTATGGAACAACTTGTTACCACTCCAACAAGAGGGGAAAACATACTGGACCTGATCATCACCAACATGGGGACTCTATGCTCCAGACAAGAAATGTATCCCTCACTGGTAAGATCAGACCATAAACTGATCTCACTGGATATTCACATCCCGACCCCACCCCCTGCCCAGAAAACCACAGTGAAAAACTTCTCTAAAGCAAATTTCACACTCCTCAAAACCAAGGTGGAATCCTTCAAAGCCCCCAGCCCTGTGAAAAATATGTCCCAGACCGCAGAATCCTTTATAAATGCATTCTATGAGCACCTTCAGGAATGCATGGATCATGCAATCCCAAATAAAACCAAGACCCAATCCTCCAAAGGCAGACATCCTGTCTGGTGGACCCCAGCCATAAACAAACTATACAATAGAAAGAGGAAGCTACTACATGATAGAGCAAAATCCCAAAAAGGGAAGGCATCTCTGATCAGTATTAGCAAAAAACTAAGGGCATTCATAAAATCGTCTAAGGCCAGCTTCAAGAGAAAAATTGCACAGGACACTAAGGATAATCACAAGGCTTTCTTTAGTTATGTTAGGAACCTGGGTGGGAATTCCCAGATATGCTCAGAATTAGTCCAAAATGACAAAAAATACACCAAACCCACAGACATTGCCAACATCCTAGCTGACAGGTTCAGCGCAAACCCCCCCCTCCCCACCTAAAGGGCAAATATCTATCCCAGCAGAGTGCTGCCCCCCTGACATCTCAGATGCTCAGGTAAGAGCCATCCTCCCCAAAGCAAAAAAACACAGCATCAATGGGACCAGACAGTGTCCCGGGCTGCATCCTATATGAACTCCAAGAAGAGCTAAATCCAAACATAAAACTACTGTTCAAGCTCAGCCTTACTACAGGATATGTACTCAAAGAGTGGTGTACAACAGTGGTCCCTCTCCACAAAGGTGGTGCCTCAACGGACCCTGGAAACTATCGCCCCATAAACCTGACTAGCTTGGTCTACAAACCTATGGAAAGGATCATCAAGGACCTCATAAATAAAGATATTGGAGACCTACAGACACTGGATCCTACCCAGTTCGGCTTTGTTAAGGGCAGATCCTGCCTCTTAAACCTGGTCAACTTCTTTGAAACAGTCACCAAGGCCATTGACGAAGGGAAGGTGGTCCACACAGCCTACCTGGACCTCGCAAAAGCCTTCGATACAATACCCCACTTGGGCATTATAGATAAGCTCACCAGCTTAAATATAAACCCCTATGTCACTAGATGGGATGAAAACTTGCTCAAGGACAGAACCCACATGGTTAGAATTGTTGGAGCCATGTCAGACTCCAAACCAGTTACAAGTGGCGTCCCACAAGGCTCAGTCCTGGGACCTCTCTTGTTCGGTATATATTTCTCGGAGGTACAGGCCAACACAGAAGGACTGTGGCTGACCAAGTTCGCAAATGACTGCAAACTGGGCGCCACAATCAACTCTCCAGCCGACACAAGCATCCTCCAAATGGGCCTCATAGAAACAACTAGTGTCAGAGCCATGGCCTCAAGCTAAATGCCAAAAAGTGTATAGTCATCCCCTTTGGCAAAAACAAAGTGCCCACAAATTACCACATAGGTGGTAATCCATTAAGTACAGAAGAAGTAATTAGGGACCTGGGGACCCAAGTTGATAGCAATCTCTCATTTGACAACCATGTGGCCAAAGTGGTTAGAAAAACATTTTATATAGCCCACCTAATCATGAAGGGATTCACATCTAGATTAGGGGAGGTCATCGTGCCTCTTTACTCATTCCTCATCAGGCCCATAATCGAGTACAATGCCCCTTTTGGGATGTACCTTACCAAACACCTGCAGCAACTGGAAAGACCCCAAAAGTACCTCACCAAGAGGATCAAAGGGCTCAAACAGATGCCATATGCTGCCCGGTTAAAGAAACTCTAGCTCTACTCAGTGGCATACCACCTGCTCAGAGGTGACCTGTGCCTGATGTATAAAGCCATGTCCAACCCAGAATTAAGAGACATGCTGCACCTCAAAAAATCCAAATCCCATCGAGCTACACGCTCGAGAGACTTGAACCTCAGCACTGAAATAAATAGGACATGCTGGAGGGACCGATTCATAACCCAGAGGCTCCCTTCACTCTGGAATAAAATCCCAGTCCAGGTTATGCAGAGTCCCTCATTGACTCTCTTCAAGAGGAAACTTGATGAGTGGATGGGAGATCGTAGGTTTACCCCGGGTATCACTTCTGTGTCACTGTTAGACAGAGGCACAGTATACTAACCTCGAAAAAGGGCATAGCAAAATTAATTTAAAATGGGTGGTTAAAGCCAAACATACTCTGGCTAGGCTTATAAATACCCTAGGGCAGATAGCCTAGTATGAACCTATGAACCTATGAACCTTATTTGGAGTGGCTTGGACAGTATCACTATATACATGCAATTTACTCCAGAGCTTAAATTATGTCTACATAAAACAGCCACAGTTGAAAGATTTAAAAATATTTCATAATAAATAATAAGAACACAAGACAATACTTCTTACTACAGAATGCTAGTCAGGAGTTCAGAGATCACAGAGAAATGCATAAAATAATACAGTAGAAAAGTTCTGACATCAATACAAAAAACAGCTAGACTATACTTTCTATTTCCTATCTATATCTAAGAGCAAGCATAGTTCTAAAATAAACTTACATATAGAGCAAGGCAGTGCTGGTGATGTTGTCAGTTATGAAAACAAATGCAAAATGCACTGATTCTCTCTCTCTCTCTCTCTCTCTGTCCTTAAATTGATAACACAGTACCACTGACTCATTTCAAATTACATCATTATTCTCTGTTTCCCAGGCTAACAGAAACTCAGAGTGTAACAGCCTGTTTGGTCTTGCAGCTGGTCAGGAAGACAGGGCAATAAAAAACATTATACATATAAATTCTAGCCATTAACTCTGGTCTCAAAACAATAGGAAAACTTCTTTCATTCAGACTTCTCGTCTCCGAGTTTTGAGATCAAACAATTATACAATGCTTGACTTATCAGCTTTCCTCCAGCAGAGTGCAATGTGGTTACATTTTTGAAGTTCAACATTTACCATCATTTTCTTACATTTAAGAGAACAAACATGTGGCTTACATTAATATTTACAAATAGAATTATCTAAAAAATCCTATCTAGCTAGGCTGGCAGCCTTCACATAGACTCTGCAGCATTCTTGCATTGACTTGTGCACTCATATAACCTGTGTTTTGTTATGATGGCAAGTCCTGAACTGTGTTTTATGCTGTCTTCTGAAATTGTAATTAGACATGTGCATGCTTTGCTTAGGGTTCAATATGTTGTAAGATTTTTACCACATACATTATTCATCTATGATTAATTAAGGAGTGGCAAGGATTGAAATGTATAAAAAAAACATGAAAATGGTAAGCCCAGGACAGAGAAATTTACTTTCCATGGAGAAGTGTTAACATCAATATGTGCAGCTGCTGCATATTCAGAATGGAGACCTGTGCTTATAAACTGTTAGATTTCATTGTGTTGCACTACAAAGTACAATACCAGTTTAAGTAATGTCCCATACAACCACTCTGTATTCTATCCCATATTACAGACACACACACACACACACACACACACACACACACACACACACACACACACACACACACACACACACAGCATTACACTAGTCCACATTACTTGCTGGGTCTAAGCTGCAACATGTGGTGTGCAGTGTATGGGACACTGCAAGATGACACATATGTGTAGGGCTTACCTGTAATGCATCTGCATAAATTCTGATTGGGGGGGGGTCTCAGCATGAAACACCAGTACACTGAGGTAGGGATTCTAAGGATGGTAGGAATGGCTCTATCTGCATATAGTCAGGTCCAGGACCTGTGGCAGCTGTAACCCTACCCACACTGCAATAGTGATGACATTGTGTGAACACCTTGGGATGTGCACATGAGTGAACCTTGCAAACATGCAGACTAGGGGGACATGTGTAGGGTAGGCTGAATATACACTGGCAATTGCAGAAAGCCCAAACTGGTATACTCCTGCCATGAGCAGTGACTGCTGTAGTACACACAACAAGAGGTGTGATAAACCATAACAATAAGGGTGTGCACACACATCCCCACATGGTGTGTATGCATCGTGGTCAGCAGCTGCACACTTACCACAGTCTGTAGACATTGCATGTGAATGTACAGGACATATGTTACATACTGGGTGTGTGTACAGCAAAGATCTGCAGTGCGGTGGTCCCATGCCAGATCACAGATGTATGTGTTAAAGCAATGATGGTGTGTACACCCCCCATAGCCACGATATGCTGTGAAGGTTGTCAGTGTAAGCATTTCTGCAGTGGTCATACATGGTCTGTTGATGTTGACAGCTGTAAATCAGGCACCTGGGATTCACCAATGACAACAATCCACATATCATCCCAGGTATGTGTTGCTGAAACACATAGGGGCTGTGAGAGGTACAGCTGGCATAAGTGACATGGTACTGCACATTCTGCAATGGGTTGGTCACCTGTGAGTTGTTGGTCACAGTACATGGCAGGGTACAGAACAGGTGCACCGTAATAATGTGTACATGGATGCACAGGTATCCAGGGGAAGGGGCATCACCTAGTCACAGCACATGCATCACACAAATGTATGCCACTGCTAGCATGGTGTGAGTATAGCTGAACTGCATGCTGTTCTGCACCATATGTTCTGTATGTTGGCAGATGGGTAATTGGAGGACTGTGTGTACGATCATTGTGCATCCTCACCTGCATGTGTGTGCGTGTGCGTGTGTGTGTGTGTGTGTGTGTGTGTGTGTGTGTGTGTGTGTGTGTGTGTGTGTGTGTGCATCCTGGCAGTTAGTTAGTTTGCCTGCATGGTCACTCTGGCGAAGTGGTGGGAGGTAGATGCATGTGTGATGCATGTGTGCATGTGTGTGTTTGTGTGTGTGTCCATGTATGCACATGTGTGATTGTGGGATGTTCATATGGCTGTACCTCCCTTTGTGACTGTGCAGTACATAGACATGGAGTGTCACATTGCACACCAGGAATACTTGTCATGTACTCACAGGACAGCACATAGTATAATATGGCCTGTAGCTTGGAGCAGGCATCCAGAGGGAAGGGAGACCTCAGGTGCACACATAATATTGCTGTCAGCAGAGAGGTCACCTACAGCCCATGTATACAGTTCTACAGATGCATTGGGGAAGGAATAGTCAACACCAGGGAATGTATCCACATATTACAGCTCACACTTGATGGGCCGACGGAGCAGCATATCCCACATGTACTGAGCATTAGACACACATGACACACCAGTGGGAGGTATTATGGCTACAACATAGTAGCCCACATATATAGGGGCCATGCACATAATTCCGGCCATACATAAGGTGCATACCGAATGACAGCATTGGGGCCTGTTACTCCACTACACACAGGTCAGACAGGTAATGTAGCAACAGGCCTTGTGTCGTGGCTGCTTGTGTGGGCATTTAGAGGACTGTGATATTAATGAGTGGTAGCAATGTGTGTATGTTAACAAGCATGATGCAGGATGGGGTAACACATGGACATATACGTGGGGCTGTCTGTAAAGGCATGGACAGGTAGGTAGGACAGAGACGTGTGTGTGTGTGTGTGTGTTTGTGTGTGTATGTGTGTTCTGTTAAGCAATGCTGTACAGGTTTTAAAGTGCAGTTATTGTTTTCCCCCACAGGTGGCGAGGTGGGTCAGGGTCCCTTCTGCACCCAATCTGAGGTAGGTGTCCATACAGACACCAATGATGATGATGATGATAATGGTGAGGCACAGGTGTGGATGTCAGGGGCAGACATTGCGCATACATTTGACATCCTCTTTTTAGCCACCCCTCCCCCCCGCACACAGTTACAGTGCTTATACACACCCCAGCACCAGTGACCATAGCAGAGGGACAGCTGGCATTCCAGTGGCATTGCACAGCAAAGTGTGGTAACTATGCCTACTCTGTCCAGTCACAGCAGGCATAGTCAGATGTCTGGCAGGCTGCCACATAGGCAAATGTCCCAGAGTGCTTGTGGTAGGGCCGCTGGACATCATGCCCCTGGCATAGGCAACATAACTGCAAACAGCAGACACATGTTCCAGGCTGTAATGGCAGCGCAGGAATGTATTAATCATTACACCAGACAGCGCCTTAAGCTGCAGAAAGCTGCACTTGCTACTGTAGACGACAACCTCCGTGAAGTGGCAGCTGCCATCCGTGCTTCTAACAAGCAGGAGGATAGATGTCATGATGAGCCAATGGCCCTCATCAGCTGTGGTGTGTCCGCACTTTGACATGTGGTAGGGATGTGGCGATGCTCATGTGGACATGGCCCAGCAACACCAACAGCTGGCACTCAGCGTGGGGATGCAAGAACACCAAGGGGCTCCCATAGTGGCAGTAGCAGCCCTGGCAGTGCGAGAGGTGTGCTGTCCATACCACACCACAGCAGGCCACATGCACATGGTCCTGGCTAGTCCCAGGAGGGATGTGGTACCAGCAGACAAGTGTCATCATCAGGTGAGAGTAGCACTCCAACGCCAGTACCTGCATGTGCCCGCAGAACCCTTGACAGGCACAATCCATGTGTCCATGGCCAGAGGCAGTGAACTGTACACCCTGCCAGGTATGGTCTGCAGCTGTCCATAAACACCTGTGTAGGGCAGCCACAAGGCAGAACTGTGTGCATGTGTACCCACACACTATGCAAACACACCTAGGGCACCTCATACCTACACACACCACATCACCTCAGCCAGCTGCCCAGAATACACCCCTCACCCACACACATGTTGTCAAATGTATGGCCCACCCTCAGGTTCTGGCAGACCAACACCACACCCTGTGCATATGATGATACCTGTGCCCCTTCCCTGTCATCCATACCATCAATGCAGAGACAAGCTCACATGGTTCTGATGCACAGGGTGAGTGTACACCAGTGTACCACAGTCCTGCAGTGTAACATGTTGTTGGGTGTAGAGTGTGAGGCATAATTGGCAGGTAATGTAGCCATCCAGCAGTGATGCCTTCTAGCTGTTAGCAATACTGATATGCAGGTGTGTTGTAGGTGTACATGTGTCAGCACGAGGATGGTCTGCAGTCATAATGCACAGTGGGGTATGTCACTGTGCTGACACCATGGCAGTAAGATATCTGGGGTACAGTCGAAGACATTTCACAGGTTACTATACTGGGTATTGCCTGTGCCACATGGACAGGTGGCCCACTGAGGTGTGTATACCCTGCAACCTGATGTAGACCCATCCACATACACGCACACAGTTACTTGCCAACACTGAGACTAGACCCCTACCTAGCTATGTTGTGATACTGACGTGTGTGGCCTACATTGCACAAACACTGCCTTAACCACTCTGCATTCAATGGTCCTTGTTCTGGCCAGCAACAAAATGTGCAGCCCTTGCAGGTCATGAACTCAGGACCCTTTACACTGCAGACACAACACATGACCACTACGCCATGACCACTGTGGGGACAAGCTGTTGTGTTACCAATACATCTGTCATTACCCAAATTGAGTGGTATTGAACACTTGTCTTTACACCTTAGATTGTGTAGTCCTTGTCATTAATATGACTGTTGCAACACATATGTTGTCTCATCATACTGTACACATAGCAGATACATACAGTGGGATACATGTGGGAGGGTATATGCAACCATGATCGTTACTCATGACAGGTATATGGTTGTATACGTATAGGTGTATAGATGTCTACATGTACATCCACAGGTATACACATACATATGTCTGTATACATATCTGTATAGTGCTACATATATATGGCCATGTGTACACCTCTTCGTATGTACATATTTGTACATATCTATACATATATGTATCTATACATATGTGTATATTAAGGTATACATATATGTGTATATAGCTATATATGTATGCACATCCTATGTGTACAGATATGCCTAGTTATGTTGGTATATGTATAGATAGCTATGACTATATGTGCATACATATCTATACCAATATACCTACTACTGTCAATATATATGTAGATATCCATACGTTTATGTGCATATATATCACTATCTGTATATGTGTAGACATATACTTCTCTGTATATCTATATATCTGGGTGTGTATATGTATATCAATGTACTTATACATACCCATCTATATATGTTGATATGTATATGTGTAATCATATATATATATATATATATATATATATATATATATATATATATATATATATATGGATGTATATATATATGTACAGATGTCCTCACCATATGTCCTGGACATGGAGTGTAGACCTACACCACCCCTATAGTCCCAACATCATAGTGCAAGTGGATGTCAGGTATGTATAGCAGGTATATTGGTAGACTATTGCTACTGTAATTGTGATTGTCTTCACAGACATGGTGTGTTTGTGGGAGGTCACATCTGCTTTCCACATGTGTGCCATTGGCTATTGACAGACATCCTAAGGGCATCCTGGTAAAGTACCACTGCTAGCATGTAATGTCCCCGTGGACTGCAGTACAGATATTGGCCACTATATGTGGACATTCTGAAACACTCCTTACAGTCCGGAAGTATGCACAGAACCCTTTAGTGCTAAACATGTGTACCATGCATGGCAACAGGGAAGTTAACAATCATGTAGATGGGTATAACACATAATGACTGGTATACATATGCCACCATGGGTATGCATTCACACACCTCTGTCTGGCCTGTCACATAATGCCACTGGTATTGGGGTGGCATGGCCGCATACTACCCATTAGATTGTGACATACATCTGTACAGCATCCCACTGCTCTGTCCGACATACATGACTGTTAAGGAAGACCCAGCACCAGCACATCTGGAAAGTATCTCCACATGACATCTCACTGGATAAGTACACTAAGCTGCTAGACATGTAACAATGCACTGTGCAGGCTGCAGGCAGACTGGCTCATCACTGGCCAACATCTCCTATGGGGGAATGCACATGTACCTGCATATATAGCAGGCTCTGCAGGCGTGCCACACCACAGGGTACTAAACAGCTTTGTGAAGGTACATAACCACATCCAATGTGAACACAGCAACATATGGTAAGTTAACATAAAAGTACAGTATATGGACTATCTGTTCAACAACATCCTTATATGTGCCACTCACAGACTAACCCTACATATACTGGACTGCTATACGGTGTGGTCTGCTGTCTGTCTGTGGTATGGGACATGTGTGTCTATGTCCGTACAAACATGTAAACCAATACAGTAACATACAGTGAAGCAGCATGTAACATCAGATAGGACAGGACCTATAACAATGACATCTACCACAGTTTGTACACAGGTTAATGAACATGTTGGCAATACACACACTGTCAACAGTCACCATAGTTACACAGACCTCAGTACTGCACAAATGACCAAGTAATGTCGGCAAATATTACCCATACTGTACATAACATGTGCAGCAGTCTGATATCTCCCGGGCTTGCTATCAGATATGATGACACTTATGATGGTGTACAGCACACATGCACCTCCTAATGCATGACATATGTACAAAGGTTGACAGAGATGTGGCTGGACAAACATAAACAGGGCCAATATTGACATGTTACTGTGTTAACCTCATACATGTACTGTCGTAACAGGGTTTGTTGCAACATATGTCTTATGAGGGATCTGAAATCAGTAACTGTCAGGGCTGTCACCATCTACAGACTGCAGTCCTCACACTACATTCTGCAGTTCACAGATATGGGCTTTGTGGGTAACACATGACACCAAGGGAACAACACACTGGCAAGTCTGCAGATGACCCTGCAGATGCAGATTCCTCATAAACACAGTACTGGCATGCCAGGTATTATAACTTGTAGGACAGGCATATCCACACACACACTGTGAAACCAACATTACTCCACATGCAGTATAGCAGCATTTACAGTCTGTAGTCAGGCCAGGCACATTCCCCTCCTGTGTGTTGCCCTGTTTCCACAATGTAAGTTGTTAGAGGTAAATCACCAATCCATCTGAGCTGCATTTCGTCAAATGGCAGTTCTAGTTCCTGCCCACAGTGGATGCAAAGGGCCAACACCAAAATGATGGTCCTAGATATTGGAATGTGTTACCATGCAATTGGTTATGGGAATGTTACCACAGCTGTTTCACATGCACTCAGCTAGAGGAGCAATGCAATCAGTTGATCATGACCATCACTTACAAAACACAAGCTGCTGCCTAGCAAAGCAGGTGTACATCCCGCATCCACCAGAGAGGGTGTGGGAGGGACAGACAGAGACAAAGTATGTCAGGGAAGGTGTGGGTGAGTAAAATGCAAACATGTTTGTGTCACACACCTACCAGTACGGGGTTTCTAACACCTGACTGCTATGCATAGCTATCACATGTGTATGCAGTTATTGCATGCACCACATAGCTTACATGTTGGTGAGCTGTCCAGACATATATGTGCTGGTGAGTGACATCTGCAACACTGTTGCGATACAGTAGGTGTAGCACATGAGCCTGCCCACATGAATAGGTGTCAGTGTCAACACAGCCACACTCTGTAAGGGACCCATACACATTACCACTTTTGGCAGGGTAACAAATACACTTCCTAACCAGGTACCTTGCCACAATATAGTAATGCATAGGTATGCATTGGCCCACAGGGGTTATACTGGGGTTCTATGGACAAAGGTTATGTGTCGGTGTCTGACATTAGAGAGCATGCTTCAGTATGCCACTGGGTGTGGTACTGGGTGTGATTGTGGTCAGAAGCATCATACACCACACACACACAGACACAGGGTGCTAGTACCAGCATGCATGTGTGCATTGCTTCATGGGTGTGTAGTAGTTGAGGGTCCCAGATGGCTGTACAAGGCTAGGTGAGGGGTATACCTTGGCACCAGGCCACATGAGAATGGTCTGCATTATGGCTAAGGGGTGTAGTGTCCAGAATGGACCACACAGGTGGGTATAGTTTACACCATCCAGTCTCCTGGATTACTATTTTGTGTGACCAGTGCTGTGGAATGTTTGGCATGTATGTGTTCTATACATCATTACATGGATGGTGTTTGGGATGTGTACACATCCCACATTCATTTACAGTGGCATGTGGAAGTGTACATGGTTTGTCTGGCCCATGTTGTGTACACAGAATGTAATCATCAGATGTGACAGTCCCACCCTCATGTGGTGGGGCCAGGTAATGGACAGCTGGTTGACCCTGCACCTACACTAGTAGCATGCTAGAGGTATTCCCTGTTGTCAGTGGCATCTGTCCATACAGGGCATGTGTGTAAGGCATGGTATGCCATTTGTGGATCACATTTGATGGAACCACAGTTTTTACAGGCATCCGGTGGGAAACATACTGAAAGCGTACTGTCTGCAATTAGGTGTCTAGTGTACTTCTGGACAGGATGCCATGGCTTCTGAAGGCCACTGCATTCACACCATTGTTACTATCAGTCGCTAATATGCAGAGTACTACACACATCTTAGCTGTAGCCTCACCATGTGTGTGCGTATGAGACATGGGATGAGAGTGTGCTCTGGGTAACTAACTGTGATTGACTGGCCTTGTTGTCACATGTATGGGTATGGATATGCACCCCAGCCTCTCGGCTATGTCACAGCTGCTTTCCCTGTACAGTGGACATTGTGATATGTACTAGGGCCACCATATAGGAAAATTGTAAAACCCACTACACATTGGGCCCAGGTGTCACACACGCACCCCCTCCTACACACAGGTTATGGGGTACAACACACACAGACACACACTTGCCATGTCTGGGAGTAGAATTCCTACCTAACTAGTATATTACACTACAGCACTATGCAGTTATAGTATGCACCATGGTGATTACTACAGCACTTCTTCCCCAAAGGTGTATATCACATTGGCTGACATCAGCAGGATTATCAAAGTAGGGTATTTGACATGTATTGAGTCTGACTAGCCTAAAATGCATTGCTCCCTACACAGACAGTAGAACACACACAAAACATCCAGAACTGCCAGAACCCTACCAGGGTTCTGAATCATACTACAGCAGAACACAGTTATTTCACACACTATAGAGATTACGGGGCTACAACCTTCCTAGAGGTGTATTACTAGGTAGATGACATCAGCTGCCTTGCAAAGGTTGAGCATTTGGATTGTGGGGAGTGTGACTAGTCTAAAAAGCATTGCTCTCTACACAGACAGACAGACACACAAACACACTGTTGCCATGTTTGGGCATAGAACTCCTACCTAAATAGTTTATCACACTACTGTGGTACACAGTTACAGGATGTGCTACAGAGATTAGCGGCTACAGCTTTCCAGAGGTGTATTTCTAGATAGATGACATCAGCAGCCTTGCCTAAGTTGTGCATTTACATGCCAGGAGTGAGACTACCCATAAAAGCATTGCTGTCTACATAGTCAGACAGACACACACAGTTGCCATGTATGGGATTCAAAGTTCTATCTAACTAGCTTATCACACTACAGCAGTACACAGTTATGGGGCACGCCATGGAGATTTCTAGCCTCCAACTCTCCCAAAGGTAAATTTCACATTGGATGACCTCAGCGGGCTTGTCATAGTAGGGTTATGGGGAGGGCAGTCTGAGTGAATGGGCCATTACCCATACATGTAGGGGTTGACACGCCACATGCGGATAAACACAGGGTCATAATTCACAGGTACGTGTATACAGTTGCTAGATGACTACTTCCTTGTACAGCCATGTTGCACAGCTGGCACGTGCACCACATGGTCTGTAATGCTGACAGATACTGGTGGCTAGTATTTGTAGTGAGTGACATTTGCACCTCATGTATTTGGGGTTCTTTGGCTGTGTGCTGGGAGGAACAGGCCTGGATGGCTCCTTGTCACAGTCACCCTCTTCCACACATCTATGTCCATCTACCTTTGGCTTATTATAGTGTGTTGTCCTTACAAATATGTCTGTATTCCTATCCACTGTGTGTGCAAGACATGAGTGGTGAATACTGGCAGGTGTCTGCACTAATAACTGCAACTGCCAGATACGTCTGGTCCACTGGTGTTTGCAGATATGGCCATCATGTGTTTAAGTGTGTGAGCATGCCCAGTATGACCTTTCAGTATGTTGTTGCCTTACATTGCCTTCATTTCTCTAAGTGCATGAGCATGCCCAGTATGGCTGTCTGTATTGCATGTGTGGGTCAAGTCCGGGTAGTTTGTACTGCAGTGCTGATCTTTGTGTTGTACACCGACAGGTAAGCATGCTGTCTCTGCAGGGTTCCATCCATTGTTTGGCACTGACCGTTACTACATTCTGCATAGCGGGGGGGCACACCTGACTGTTTCTACAGCTCTACAAAGGATTGGGAGGGGCACACCTGACTGTTACTATATTTCTATGTAGGTTGGGGGGAGGGCACACCTAATTATTTCTATAGGTTCATAGGTTGGTACTAGGCTATCGACCCTAGGACCTATACAAGCCTAGCCATAACAATTCCCTGGCTATTTCTTCCCACACTAATTACTTCCCTGGACCCCTGTCTAGCAGGGTGACTGATGTGATCCCCGGGGTGAATTTCCTTTCTCCCATCCAATCATCAAGGTTCCTTTTGAAGAGGGCCAAAGAGGCACTCTGCTTGACATGTATAGGCAGTCTATTCCAGAGTCTGGGGAGTCTCTGGGTCAGCAACCTATCCCACCAGCATGTTTTGTTTATTGTGATGACAAGGTTTAGATCCCTGGAGCATGTGGCTCTGAGGGACTGGGTTTTCTTTAACTGTAGCATGTCCAACAGCTCTGGGTTTGACATGGCCTTGTATGTTAAGCAGAGATCGCCTCGGAGTAGACAATATGCGACAGAGTATAGCTGGAGTTTTTTAAGGCAGTCAGCATAGGGCATCTGCTTTAGGCCTGTGATTCTTTTAGTGAGGTATTTCTGTGGCCTTTCCAGTTGTTGCAGATGTCTTGAGAGGTACATGCCAAATGGGGCATTATATTCTATAATGGGTCTAATGAGGGATGAGTACAGTGGGACAATGACTTCCTTTTTTCTGGATGAAAAGCCCTTAGTGATGAGATGTGCCACATAGAAGGATTTCCTGACTGTTGTGGTGATGTGGTTATCGAAGATGAGACCACTGTCTACCCGTGTCCCTAAGTCTCTTATCACACTTTTGGTGTTTAGTGTACTGCCACCTATGTGGTAATTCACTGGTACATGTTTTTCCCAAAGGGGATAACTATACATTTCTTGGCATTGAGCTTGAGCCCATGGTTCTGGAACCAAGCATCTGTTTCTGTAAGGCTCTTTTGTAGAGCATCCACATCATTTGGGGATTCAGTAATGGCTCCCAGTTTGCAGTCATCTCAAACTTTGTTAGCCAGAGTCCCTTAGTGTTGGCCTGTACATCAGAGAAGTAGATGCCAAACAAGAGAGGTCCCAGGACTGAACGCTGAAGTACTCCACTTGTCACTTTTCTGGAGCTGGATTTGGAGTCAGGTTTTACAGTGTTGGTTCTGTCAGTAAGCCAGTTGGCAACCCATCGAGTGATGTAGGGATTAATGCCCAGCTTAGTAGGTTTATCTATGATTCCAGAGTGGGGGGTGGTGTCAAAGGCCTTGGCGAGGTCCAGATAGGCTGTGTGGACTGTCTTACCCTCATCCATGGCTCTGGAGACTGATTTGAAGAAGTCAATCAGGTTCAGGAGACAAGATCAGCCCTTCATGAACCCAAACTGGGTGGGGTCCAGTGTTTTAAGGTTGCCAATGTCTTTGTTTATAAGTTCCATGATAATACATTCAATGGCCTTGCAGATCAGGCTTGTCAGACTGATGAGGCAGTAGATCCTGGGATCCAAGGTGGATCCCCCCCTTGTGCAGTGGGATAACTATAGCTGTGCATCACTCAGTGGGCATGAAGGCTAAGGTGAGGGTATGATTAAACATGACACTTAGGTGAGGTGCCAGTTCATTTTGTAGTTCATGTAGTACACAGCCCAGGATGTCATCTGGTCCCATGGATGCTGTAGTCTTAGCTTTGAAGAGTGGGTTTTTTACCTGTGTGGCCATTATTACCGGAATATGGCAATCTTCTGGTACTGAGATGGGCTATTTAGGGGGTGAGAGGGGGATGAAGTTGGCATTGAATCGATCTGCCAGGATATTAGCAATATCCTTGGGATCAGTATACTTAATCTGTTGTAGCTCAGAGCAAATCTGAGCATTGCCATTTAGATTCTTGACATAATTATAGAATGCCTTGTGGTTGTCTTTGGAATCTTTGGCAATTTTATTTTCATAGCTAGCTTTGGAGGATTTTATGAGGGATTTCAGCTTCTTACTGAGGCTGGTAAGGGAGTCTTTTGCATCTTGGGATTTTCCTCTTTTCTGCAACAGTTTCTTCCTTTTGTTGTAAAGTTTGTTTATGGCAGGGGACCACCAGATTGGCTTCCTTTTTTTGGAGGAGAGCATCTTGGTTCTATTTGGGATGGCACAATTCATGCATGAGTGGATGTGCTCATACAGAGCCTTAGTGTAGGACTCAGCAGTCAAACTTTCAGTTCCCATCTGTATGGGTGTCACGAAGTTTATAACTTCTGACTTGAGTAGCATGAAGTTGGCTTTGAAGAAGTTTTTTATAGAGGTTTCCTTACTGGGGGGTGGGGTGGGATGTGGATATTAAGGGTGATTAGCTTATGGTCTGACCTGACCAACAAGGGGGTGACCATAGGTGTGGAGCATCGATTTCCCATGTTGGTAATGACCAGGTCTAGGATATTGGAGCCCTTGGTAGGACTATGGATTAGTTGATCCATGGCATTGGAATTTATGAATTCCAAGAACCGTTGGGCAAAGGTGTTGATACACAAGTAGTTTTCCCAGTTAATGGCAGAATAGTTGAAATCAGCCAGTATTAGGGTGTTTGGTTGTATATTAATATTTTCCAGTATGTTTAGAAAGATGCAGTGAGAATCTTGGGGCATGGTGGGGGATCTGTAGCACGCTACAATTTGGATTGCAGTCTTACCTAGTGTTAGTTGCATCTGGAGAATTTCAGATGCATTATGTTGGGTAACTAACCTGGTGGTGTGAATATCCTTGGTGAATATCAACACTCCTCCACCCTTACTGTTTCACTCCTGGTTTGGTGGCCGAAAAGTGTGATAAGAGTTGTAGCCTGGTATTGCAGGGGTGCTCTCTAGAGCCATGAACCAGGTCTCAGTTACTGCACAGATATCAATGTTCTCCATTTTTAGGAGTGCCTTGAGAGAGTGCATTTTGAGGTTTAGACTTCTAGCATTGAGTAGCATTACCTTCAGATTTTGCATGATTGTTCCTGTTATGGTGGTGGTTTTGTCCTTTGAACTTTGCCTAAAAAAGGCACTATAGGGGTGGCAAGAGACTTAGCCAGTAACCTGAATCCCAGGGGCGACAGGTGCAGACCATCTCTGGCAAAGCATCATGGTCTGTTGATCATGTCGTCCCAGGCAGACAGATACTGGATCCCCTTTGAATGACACCAGAAGCTTAGCCAATTGTTGAAGTCAATCATTTTGTCCTTATATTGTGGTATCCTTCTGGGCGAAGGCAGGATGCTACTCAGGGCTAGGGTCATACCTGCCTGGGCCATATGATCTGACAGCTCTTTCATGTCTCTTTTCATGTAGTCCAGGGAGGTATGTCTCAAGTCATTCACTCCAACATGGACAATGATAGAGTCATATTTGTACTTGTTGTGGAGTGACTTGAGTGCATGAGTTATGTGGCAGATCCTGGCACCCGACAGGCAGCTCACTGTAATTTTCTCCTTGTTCAGCCTGGTGAGTGGGACATCAGTATGCCTGACTATAGAATCAGCTATGACTAAAGTGTTAGGTACGTTGTTTTTCCTTAGGGGCTGTTGGTGGGTGGCACACTGGTGTTGTGAGCTATGTGACACTTTGGTTGTGATTGGTGTTTGTTTGTGTTTCAGCTTCGGAGGTCCTTGTTGCTTGGGCAGGTTGCAGTTAAGGGCCTCCGCATATGTGGATTTAGTGTTGCTATATGTGGGTGTTGGTGGTGTGAGTTTAGAAGAGCTATGTGTTGCTTGAGGTGTAGTGTGGGTGTTAATCTTCTCTTGACTGTCTAGCGCAATCTTGGGTGGAGAGAGCTTTGCTTCCAGTTTGGCTATGTAAGTGCATCTCTCACAGGTTGCAGTGTTGGGTGGTAGGAGGAGAGGGTTGTCTGTGTACATGAGGCAATTGCTGCATTGCCCCCGTATGCCCAGATTCACCAGATGGACAGGAGAAATCAATGGAAGCTGACCCTTGGACATGCCTGGTTTGGTGCTTTTTTTTGAAAAGTACAGGAGCTGTTTTACCTTACCTTAACAAGGTACTTTGCAATTATAGGCTGTTTAGTGCCTATGATTAATTTCTCCTTATTAAGGAGAGTTGAGTGCTTGTATCAGTTTAAGGCTTCCTAGTGCCTTCCAACAGGTATTAGAACAAGTGCTAGTCACAGGGGTGCTTAAAGGTAAGATGAAAAAAATGGTTTATGCTAAACACTGCAGTGTGCACTAGAGAAGCTAGATGTGAAAGTAGGTAACTTAAGTTTTACCTGTCTAAAAAGTTAAGTTTTAGTAGAGAGTCACTATTTTTAAGACAGCAAGATAGACTGAAAGGGGGTGATCACTTTTGTATTCCGGTACTATGAAATACAGTAGAATGGCCAATAAATTTAAATAATTGAAGGGGAGTGACAGAATGATACATTTCTACATAGATTGGGGGCACACCTGACTGTTACTGTATGTCTACATAGGATTAGGGGGGCACACTTGACACTTGTGCACATTTGCTGGGACTGTACTGGTATGTCGGGTACTCCATTTCAGTCTGTAGTCTTACCTATCGTGCTGGCTAGGGGCATACCAGTGTACTACAGATGGTGGCTTTGGTTGCCCTACATATTATTGTCTGCCTTCCTACCCTTCAGAACTAACATCCCACTGGCTGCCCTGCTGTGGTCTGTCTGTGTAGGCCTGGGGGAAGGAGGTTAACCATAGCCATCATTCTGTGGCCATGGCACAGGCTCTGTTTGGGTTTGGCTACACCTGTCCTGCTGCCTGACACTGTTGTTGGATATGTGAACTATCCTGACTGGCATGTGTGGGCCATATGGACACACATGTCACTCAGCACATTTCCTGCAGTGAGTTTTGTCACCCTGTGTTGTACTGGCTACTATGGTGACCCCCGTATGTGTTACAGATGTCATGGTGCCACTATGAGTTTCTACTGTCTGCTGCTATAACATCCAGCCTCTCATTTCCCTTGCATGCTCACATCCATACCATAGCTACAGGTATTGACAGATTCTACTCCGTATGGCAATTGGTAGGTTGATTGACTTAGCCTGTGGGCATGCCAGGCTAGCGGATGGTGCTGGTGGGCTGCCTATGTTGGATGCACATAGTACACTCCCTATACATGGCTGAGCACAGGTAGTGTCATGTTTGGCATCCCTTTTACTGTATGTGAGAGTCAGAGAGAGGTGTCATTCCCTGGTTCCCTACTGTGTCAGTGCATGTGCTATGTGTTGCCTCTTTGCCAAGGCCTGGGCATACTGGGCATGCCTCCTTCTGCCTACTGGGGCAGGTTCAGGTTGTTCCTCCTCCGGGTCACACTGTGCCTGTGCAGGCCTTGGCGGGGGTCTGTGTGGCCCTGCCCCATGCTGTTCCTGCTGCAGCTGTTTTCGCAGGATCATATTGTGTAGCATAGCACATACCATAACAATTTGGTTACATGTAGCTGGTGAATACTGCAAGGCTCCACCAGATGTGTCCAGACACTGGAACCATGACCTGAGCATCCCAAACACAGGCTCTATTATATGTCTGGCATGTGAATGTGCCTCATTATGGCATTGTTGTTCAGGTGTGTGTGCATTTCTGATGGGTGTCATCAGCCATGGCTCCAGTGTGTACCCAACATCCCCCACTAGGTGGCCGGAGGGGATGTCCCCATTGGCAAATCTCTGGTACAGCTGCATCAGATGCCATATGTGGGAATCGTCATAGCTTCCAGGCAGCCTGCACACACATTCAGTATAATGTCCTGGGCATCACATATGACCTGGCAGTTGATGGATGGGATGCCCCTGCAGTTGATGTAGACCCTACCCTGCTCACCGGGTGGTGCTTTGATGCATATGTGCATTCAGTCTATGGCACCCACTACCCCAGGGTATTCTGCTATTTGGTGGAAGAAATGCATATTGCTGGTCAACATCTCACGGGTGTTGAGGAAATATACATGCTCCCTGGCATGTGCTGACATGGCATCCAGGAAATGGTGGAATACTCTGTATGCTGATGCCTGTGAGATCCCCATGATATCCTCAGTTGTCCTTTAGTTGGTACCTATGGCTAGTATGCCTAGGCCTACACATACCTTGGTATCCACTGGGATGGGTTTCCCTCAGTCAGTGTGGTGTGACAGGTGTGGCCGGCAGCTAGTTCTCCTTGATTACCTTCCTACTGCTGTTTTCCCTTCCCATTGCCATCCTGTTTAAGCCCCTGTGCATGCCATATAAACAGAGAGCTCAGATGTGCACACTGCTGCTATTTCCTTGTTAAACCTCTTTTTTCTTCCTGTACAACTCGGTGCACACTGCACACACCCACTTAGGCTTTGTAACGTGTGCTAGGCTGGTTTAGACCCCCCCATCTTAGCTGTGCTTAGCTAGGAGCAACCCCAAGCCAGAGCCTCCAATCTGCTGACAGTATGCCTGACACACCTCCCCATGATGTCAATTACCTCCTAGGCGTCCACCCAGCTATTCATACTCTTACACTGTTGGGACCTGCCTCACATCCTGGGTAAAACTGGGATTCACTATCCTTCCCCTCATTTCCATAGGATTGCCTGCTAATGCGTAGTTACATGTCTCATACTGAGCCTCCCCCCTTAGCAACCACTACTTACTGGCCATGTTGTCTTCTGCCTGCCATTGACGTCCATGGCAGAATACTGATTTTAGTAAGAATGCTTAATTTATGTTCATTTTGTTATTTTTCCCTGATCCCATTTGCACGCCACTGCCCTATGCTTAAACAGCAGGGATCAGCTAATAGGAATTAAAAGTTGATTTTTTAAATTTTTGTACTGTTTGCAATGCCAGTGGCCTTATACTTGGCCATTGGCATGCTTACTACATGATATGCAACCTTTATTTGGGGCTATCATAGCTCAGTTTTAGTATTTTGCAGATATGTACTTGGTTACTAACCAAGTACATTTCTGCTGATTGCACTAGTCCTGCACGGAGGGTCACAGGCTTCCTGGATCGCATATTCACCTAATTTGCATGGATTTCTCCTGGAAATGGGGTGATTTGCATACAAGGGCTTTGTCCATGCACGATTAGTGCAGGAGCGCTCATGCACACCCCTGCAGGCTATTCCTGGATCGCACCGTGAGCATACTGCCTGCTTGGGCTCCTGCATGCCATGCAAGCTTTTGAGAATCTGGGGGTATGGCTCTTGCAAGGGTACCCAATTATAGAGAGTGAAATTAATATTAATACAAATGGTAGTTTGACCAACAGCAATGCTTTCAGCAGTGGCCAGAGCTGTCATCAAATATATGTAAGTACTCTCAGATATTAAAATATTCTCTAAAAGACCAGCCAAAATGAAAAGTTTAAATATATTTAATAATAAATAAGAACAGAACATGGAAATACTAAATATCTGTTTACATACAGCAAACACCAGAGTTTCAATCACAGGAAATATTAAAAATAACACAGGTGTTCAGGTTCACACAGTTACAGAAAAACAATTCTTAACTGATCTCACTATATTTTCCTGACTGATCTAAATAATTATTATTTCTTGGTTCACTTACTAGAGCAAGGCAAGATGAAGTAGGTGAGGGGAACATCTATGTCAGGTTCCAAATTCAGACTGCCATGAGACTTCAGTCTCATCTAGTATTAAACATAATTTTTTGCCCTAGATTACAGAATGACATCACATACATCTGGTCAGCTGACTTCTGATTTGCATGCTACCCCCATTGCTAGAAACTGGCAGTATTTAGCACATATTTGTCAATAACAAACACGCATAGAGTTTTGCTCAGATCTGTTGCAGCTTCTGTAAGTCATAACACAATTTGAAACCTCCACCCTTCTGGTGTAGCAATTAGTTCAAGTCAAAGACAATACAGAAACCTTCCTAGTTCAGACTTTTTGTTTCTGGCAGCACTGAGAACTATAAAATACAATCTTTATGACCTAGGTCCAGTAATTTAATTTCAGAACATTTTTCAAAGTTAGCTGCAGCTGGACTGTGATTAACCTCTTCTCTTCCAGTATTCTCTGTTAAAGCATATACATTTAACCAGTTACAATACAGTTAGGACCCACTGGTGGTACATTTTTTAACACAACCAACTTTACAAATGCATTTTCAAAACACCACCTGTACATATCAGTTTTGATAAACAATTGACATAATTATTTACAAAATTCCAGCTAGCTGTGCAGCCATATGTTATTCATCCACTTCCCTAGTTCTCCTGACATAGCTGGCAATACCTCACATTATCACAGTATTATTTCAATACACACACACACATTATATATATATATATATATATATATATATATATTATATATATATACACTCGTGTGTATGTTTGTAGTATTCTTCTTCACTGAATGACTGAATGAATCAATAATGCTGACTACACATAATGCACATAATTACAAAAGAAAACCCTAAGAACATTCCTGCAAAAATCACATAGAAACCACATATGTATTCCACTGATAGATCATCTCTTATAATACCTTAACACAACAGTTAACAAACATAATTTTTTGTTATACTTCCCTTTTAACTCAAGTGTTCCATTTCAGCTAAAAATGAACAGCTTGCTATATCTTTTTGAAAGATAGATAACACTCTTACTGAACTTCCCAGACAGTACTCTTGTCTTGTCAATGTCCTGATATCTATTAAACAAAATCAATAATTCATCTTTATTTAAAGACATTAACTTAAAGAGAAAAGAGAACAAAACTTAATGTTGTATACCAGCACCACTCCTGACCCTTCATACATTACTCCCTTTATCCATTGCCATGTCCATTTGTCTGTTTCTAAAACATTCATATGCAGCTCACTGCTGGAACCACCAAACCAACCCAGACCATCCCCCATACTCTTTTTCTTGCATTGGCCTTCTGCATTTTGGAACAGATGGGTCATGGGATGTGCACCAGCTCGACAACATATGTAAAAAATCCAGCCCATCAAGAATCGCAGGACCCCTCACAATGCAGACAAGAAAGATAAAAATATACACAAGGAGAATAAAGTTAGTGTAGCATCATCTAGCAAAATTACCCCCTCCTCTTTAGAGTCTTTGCTTCTATACATTGAAGTGTCACTCTCTTTTCCTGTTATTCCATATTAACATATGCTTAAACAAATTAGTCAATGTCTCTCTCTCCCTCAACTGCCTAACATCTTTTCTCTCATTTACTGGCTGCTCTCTAAACATTTCACTTTACCTTCTCCTGGGCCCCAAACACATTTCCTCCTCCTCATTCAAACTGCCCCTTTCTTTCTCTCTCCCAAATCTCCCTCTGTGTACCTTTATACCCATGTACTTTTATACTGTACACCACTATCTGCAATGATCTACTATAGGCAGCAGTTATTACCAACCATTCTTTCAGCATGTGACTACAACATTCCATGACATGGTGCTTAGGGCTGTGTTCATTGTTTGGAATTCGTCCCATCACCTGTGCACTGATGATCTGTTTTCCTTGCCACTTTAGTTCCACAGTGTGTTCTCCACATATTTCACTACATCATTCTCCTGCAAGCCCTCTTGTAACACTATGATATGATTTTTTTTTTGTATAAGCTGCATTCAACATTGTCTTGCTTATCTGTCAAATGTCCTACACAAGTACATAGACTGGAGATTTCCCCTCCTGCCTTTGCACAGTCCATTCCAGCCCAGTACCTCTGTGTTGTAAATGTTCTACATCACTTTGCATTTTGTTATTAAATTCTTTAGCCCATTATGACAGTCACCGTTTTGTTAACCAATATTTATGTGGTATAGGACTTGGTCAAGTTTCTCCTTCATTGCCTGTTAGTTGAAAATAATGTATCTATTCAGCTGCCTTCTCTGTTCAGTTACACACTCATTCACACACTTCTGGTCACTTTCAAGTACCATCTTTTATCAAAAACAACTTTTCTGTCCTAGCCAAGGGCACAGCCTAATGACTAGGCTAACATCACATACTGCAGATCACTTCCTCCGCCCTCGCTCAGACATCAAGTGCTATAATGGGACTGATAGTTTATTTATTATTTATTTGTATTTGTTTACTAGAAAGGTCTGACTGGGTCACGCAAGGCCCCTTTTCAGATGAGGTTCAGTGAGAAAAGCTGCAAAACCTTATCTAGTAAAAGAAAAACATACAAATATATTATAGTAAACCCTTTGTGAGTACAAACAATATTTGAAGTGTAGTGATTACAGGTTCAGCATTGAGTAGATGTTCATGTGTGTGTGACAAATAGTTGTCAAAGAAGGAAAATTCAAAAAAGGGGTATTACGGTGAATAAGGAAGTAGTTATGTTAAAACAGTTGTAGAAGTGTGGGAACAGGAGTACAAGAAGAGAAAGAGATCAAGAGTTAAATGTTGACAGAGAACCAAAAAATACTAGCTTTTCTGGAAAGGCTCACCCAGACTCTGCCACAGTTTGCTGTGAAGGAAAGGTTAATTTGCTTTTTATTTCTTGTATTTTATATTACTTTATTGCCTTTTTCTATTTTGTATACTGTGATTTGTTTTCTTTACACTGTGTTTTACTTGTATTCTGCTTTTAACTGCATATTAAAATTTGAAAAGAGACCACAGCTCTCTCTGTAGTGAGTGAGACAGAAATTTTACCCACTCTCCCACCATGCTACTTTTGTGTTCTAAAACACCACTGACTTTCTAGTTGCCTGCCCCTTATGTTAATCTGACTATATATCTCATTTCGTCTCTGATTTTACTGGCTGGTGTGAGTAAGCACAAAATTATCATTTTGTGAAATCGCTCCCCTTCAACTATTTAAATTTATTGGCCATCCTACTGCATTCCATAGTACCAGAATACAAAAGTGCCCGCCCCTTTCAATTTATCTTTCTGTTTTAAAAATAGTGGCTCTTCACTAAAACTTACCTTTTTAGATAAGTTACCCACTTTCACATCTAACTGCTTAGTGCACACTGCAGTGTTTAGGATAAACCTTTTTTTTTCATCTTACCTTTAAGCATCTATTGCACGACCACCAGTTATTGGAGAGCCCACATTCTGCCTCTCAGTAGTCATCTTGGGATTAGTGCTTCTGTTTTCTGCTGGTGAGAGAAGGAGTGCAGTTACATTATTTCCTGGAGACTGCTGATCACCAGAAAGCCTAATAACTGCTTTATAGAGGACAGCTTGGAATCTATGTGTATATTCTGATCCTGGTGAGAGTAGGAACAGAGTGCATTGATTCCTTTTTCCTGTTTGGAGAGTGAGTGTCTGTGCTTAACGTACCTGACTGGTCTGGTTGCTATTTGAGGTATCTACCAGAAAAAAGCTACAAGCCTACAGACCCTTGCATCATCTGGGACAAGACTGTGGGTCATCAAACAGGCTGTGGCCTGCTCCTCTTCTTGGGATTGGTGCTAACATTTTACTTCTGGTGAGAGAAGAAGCAAAGGAGTATTGTATCTCAACAGAGTGAAGCTGTGGTGAGACCTTCATTAATAGTAGCCAGGCAGTAGCCATTCATGTAACTCCCCTCTTTTCATCATTCTTGACAAGCTAATTCTTTTTCAGTAAGTACTGCTTGATTTTTTTCTAACTTCAGAATATCTGCCTAAATACGTCATCCTTAAATTTTCAGGGTCTATGCATTAGCTTCCCCTTCATGTGTTTGGCAGTGTACAAACTCTGACACCTTGAGAGACATTTTTCCTGTAAAAGCACAATTGAAATTTCTCCAATATCTAGCTGCACACAGGACAACTAGTTTGCAGTAACAAGCACTGTCCACATAGTTGCAAACCGGCTACTTCTGACAGTGACTGATATTCTCACTGCAACAGTCTAATCAATGAAAAAGGGTCTGTTGCCATGGATATGAGCTTTCCTAGTGTCTCCATTACTGGCTTGGTGGATATGGGCATCCTGAGGCAATGCAGAAATTGCCTCATGTTTGCTGGCAACCAGTTTATTTTCAAACAAACTGATACGGTATGTGAGAGATGCATTTACAGAATGTCACTGGTGACAGTACTCTCACATAAAAGTACTCCTAATGTCTATAAGGTTGTCAGTAGTACACATGCTGCATCCATCATGCACAATTCAAAGCAGACATATAGACCCACATATACTGAGGCACTTACATGTAACCTTCCTAAACCACAAAGACCTCCTAGACAAAGTACACATAAGAAATACATTCAGCAGCCCCAAACACACTCTTTCAAAACAAAACCCACATCAACATATAGAGCTACATCTCATGGAGTTTCTACCTCTAAGCCCATAAGGAAGCCACCACACAATCCAGCATTATAGTCATTGGAGACTCCATTGTGAGACACATGGATGTCCCTCTCACCAGGCTGAGTAAGGAGAAAGTTACTGTCAGTTGCTTATCAGGGGCTAGGATCCACCACATTATGCATGCACTCAGGTCATTAGATCACAATTACCAATATGACTCAGTCTCTTCTATGTGGAGTAAATAACCTGAGACATACCTCCCTAGACTATATGAAGAGAGACATCACAGAGATTTCGGAATATGTGTCTCAGGCTGGTATTTGCCTAGCATTGAGCAGCATTTTACCTTCTCCAAGAAAGATGCCACAATACGAACAAAATATGATTGACTTTAATAATTGGCTTAGTTTCTGGTGTCATTCTAAGGGGGTGCAATATCTGTCAACATGGAAGGAGATGGTAAACAGACCACACTGCTTTGCCAGGGATAGTCTGTACCTCTCCCCTCCAGTCTTACGAATATTAGCTAAAACATTGTCTTCCCCCATAGTGCCTTTTTCAGGCAATGCTAAACTGAAAGTAAAAACTGAAAGTACTTCCAACATAGCAAATCAAAACCAATAAAATCTAAAGGTATTACTGCTCACTGCTAGGAGCCAAAACAAAAAACTCTACTCCCTGGAAGCTCTCTTTACCCTAGAGAATGTTGATGTCTGTGTGGTCTCAGAGTCATGGTTTAAAGCTGCAGACAGCATACCAACAGTCCAGGGTTATAATGCCCTCCACACATTTAGACCAGCTACTTCACAGGCAGGGATTAAAGGTGGAGGTGTCTCTATTTACATAAAAAATAAATATACTTCAAGGCTGGTCAGACAAGACAATACACTTGAGCTGCTCTATTTTCAAATCAACATAGGTAAAATCCAATACCACTTCCTTGCAAGCTATAGGTCCCCCTCTATGACCCACGAAACCCATACCATGTATTTAAACTTATGAGAAACACTAACCATCCAAGCCAATACCATATTCATGAGTGACTTTAATTGCCCCACTATTAACTGGGAATCCTATATAACATCAAATGTACATGCACAGAGATTTCTGGATTTTGTAAACACAAACTCCCTAGACCAGTTAGTCAATACACCAACCTGGGGTGCAACCATACTGGATCAGGTCCTCACTAATAATGGAGAGTGCTGCACACTCCCTACTGTAATGCCTTTCCTGGTAAGGTCAGACCACACAATGGTCTCCTTTGAAGTAAACATAACACCTGGACCCCGAGCTAAACCAGGAATATTCAGGAACTATTCTAAGGCTAACCTCCTGCTATTAAGTGAGAATCTGGCAAAATTTCAAGCCCCTATAAAACCTAAGAACACTTCTGCCTATGCAGAACAGTTCACAGAAACCCTGTACAAGCATGTTAATAGCTTCACAGAGGCAGCTGTACAGAACTAACTCAAAAAACAAGCCTCCCTGGTGGAATCACAAAACCAACTGGATGTATAACAGGAGGAAGAAAATCATGACAAAAATTATAAGGTACAGCACCCTGCAGGATAAAAGCACTCTCATTAAACTAAACAAACAGCTCAGAGGACAAATAAAGTCTACCAAAGCCAAATCTGAGGTAAGATTGGCCTCCCAGGTCAAGGACAACCACAAAACATTCTTTAGCTATGTCCGCAACCTCAAAGGTAATACACAATTGTGTGCAGAGCTAATTGTAAATGGAGCCACCTATACTGAACCAGTAGATACAGCAAACCTCCTTGCTAATAGATTCAGCTCCAACTTTACTCCTGTCTTCCCATCAACCTTCCCACAGGAAATATCATCAAATATAACTCCCCCTACTATCACTAGGGAACAAGTCCTTAATGCTCTCTCTAAACCAAGAACACTGCATCAATGGACCCAGACAATATCCCAGGATGAAATTCTAAATAGCATGAAACATGACCTGTCAGGGCCTCTGGAATTACTATTTAACTGTAACCTCCAAAAAGACTTCATGCCTCATGAATGGAGAAAGGCAACATTCATCCCTCTGCACAAAGGTGGGCCATCTACAGACCCTGGAAACTGCAGACCCATAAGTATCACTAGTCTTATACGTAAAGCCATGGAAAAAACTATCATTGAGATGATCAATAGAGATATAGTAAACCTCCAGACACTGGATCCAACCCAGTTTAGGTTTGTAAGGGCAGATAATGCCTAGTCAACCTGGTGGACCTCTTTGAGAAGGTCACCAAAGCAATGGATGAGGGCAAAATTGCTCACATTGCCTAATTTGACCTGGCCAAGGCATTTATCACAATATCCCACTTGAGTATTGTTGACAAACTCAAGAGGTTTAGTACAAACCCATATGTCACCCAGTGGATAGCCAATTGGCTCATAGACAGGACCCAGGATGTTAGAATTGGGAGGCCACCTCTACAAAGAGACCAGTCACAAGTGGAGTCCCTCAAGGATCAGTCCTTGGACCACTCCTTTTTGGCATTTACTTCTCAGAAGTCAAGGCCAATGTTTGTGGTCTCTGGCTGAATAAACGTGCAGATGATTTCAAATTAGGAGCTATCATTGAATCTCACACTGACACAAATGTTCTCCAGGAAGGACTGACACAGACAAACTACTGGTTTCAGAGTCATGGACTAAAACTAAATGCCAAGAAATGCATAATACTACTCTCCTTTGTGACATCATCCATTCCTGGTAACTATCATACTGACAACACACCCCTTAGAGTTGACCCAGTAGTCAGGGATACACATAGATAGTAATCTAGCCTTTTATTATCACATGTCTACAGTGGTGAGGAAATCATTCTATGTTGCACAACTCATAAATAAAGGTATGGCATCGAAGTCCAAGGAAGTCATTGTTTCATTGTATTCGGCATTCATCAGACCTATCATTGAGTACAATGCCCCCTTTGGTATGTACCTAACCAGGCATATCCAACAACTGGAATGTCCACAGAGATTCCTCATAAAAGAATACAGGGCATAAATAATATGTCCTATGCAGACTGCCACAAGGCCCTATGCCTGTATTCTGTCTCCTATAGGCTTTTGAGGGGAGATCTATGCCTGGCATACAGAGCATTGCCGGGCCACACTCTGATGGACCTCCTGCATATCCACAAAACAAACAGCACCAGAATTACCCATTCTAAAGACTTAAACCTTGCCTGTGATATAAATAGGACCTGCTGGAGAGATAGGTATGTATTCCAGAGACTACCCCATCTATGGAACAGGCTCCCCATCCATGGGAAGCAGAGTTCCTCCCTAACCCAATTCAAGTGCAACTTGGACAATTGGATGGGAAACAGGAAATTCATCCCTGGTTTGGCACCTATGTCTCTGATGCAGACAGGTAACCTGTAAATGGTTCATCTCCCAGGCCCATGCTTACTCTTATCAAGGGTATCAGAACTCGTCAAGAGATTTGGGATGCATAGCTAGACTTAAAAGGGTCGTTAGCCTAGTAAACACGTATGAACCTATGAACCTATGAACTAAAATGTTTAAAAATCTAGAGGACTGAGTGTAAAAGAGGGAGGAGGGATTCTACTGTTAAACTGCATGGCATGGTAAGCTGACAGCATATAGTGAAAAAGCTGAAAGGAGCTGGAAAGAAGTGGACTGGTTGAGACAGAAAGACTGAAGGAACAGGAAGACAGATACTGAAAGCAGATTAAAATGGCATCAGTTAAGTAAGGGTTTTAATTATATAGCTTCCATTGTAAGTAAGAAAAATAGGAAGGCTTTGTGAATGAAGTATCAGTCTGAAAGGAAAAGCTTTGTGAGGCATAGGAAGGAGATTCGTATGTATAAAGTGGGTGCATAATGTACTATTATCATTGCTGAGTTAGTGCAGCATTAAAGATTCTGAGATGTTTCATATATGTGTGGTGTTAGGCAAGGAGAATTGCTAAAGTATAAGCAAGTGGTAAGTCAGTGGAGGGTTGGACAAAGCCAAAGGTGCCCAAAAGTAAAGAGAGTGTAGCCCCTACCTCTGTGGTAAAGAGGAATAAATCCATGACTGGTAACCAGATTGTCTGAGTTTGAGTAGCAGCTCAGGTAGGCAATGGCAGAACAAGACAGGTGGAAGGGAGTAAGTAGCAGGGTCAGCTTGTTCATTCCAGAGTGTGATATTGCAAGAAAGCTGTTGCCCATGTTGGTGATGGTAGCACTGATCTTGTATGTGAGAGCACACAAAAATCAAGAGCAAAGCCATTGGATTCCATGTAGTGATGCAGTGACTTCGTGTCTACACCTGCATTGGGGGGACTGGATAGAGTTAGGTCAGGGCAAAAATGCCTCCATAGTCTGCACTCAGAGTGATGCAGGCCACTATTTGGAGGGAGCACCTACCAGGTGAAGTTAGAAAACAAGGTCACCTCTTGGTTTTGACAGGGGATAAGCAGACTCATACAGTTGGTGAGACAGACTGCCCTTTGTCATGGGCAGAGTAGACAGATAATGTCACTAATGGGCCCCCAGTCTGAGGAATATTCCAGATGCATGTGAGTGCGGTGAAGGATAATTACTTCTGTTGTATTGCAGGTGCATATACTAGTGCAGGCAGAAGAACAAATCACCTGCATGACCACCTATATGATAATGATATCCTGACAGCTCTTGTCATTCTACCAGATGAAAGTTTGGGGTAGTGCAATAAATGGACTAATTTGATAGGGGTGCAAGATGCTGGTCAGCAGGCACCAGTGAAAAAATACAGAGAAAAGAAAACAAAATTGAAAAGGGCAAAGAACACAGGAGTATTCTGCAGATGAAGGAAAGGAAAACTGATAAGACATACTGAGGTTCTAAGTGAAGAGAAAAAGTGAACAGAATTGAGTAACTTGCATGTGAGCTAAGTTACTGAAGACATGAGTTAGCTAGGAGAAGACTTTGTTTGCTTGTTTGCATGACGGCAAGCAGTGCCTAGACAGGTTAAGCAATTTAGAAGCTAACTGAGTATAAGAAACTGTAACCAGAAGCTAGCATTGCTTGCTTCCATGCAAACCTGCTTACAACTGCTTAAAAGTGCCTTAGTCACTCTGTATCCAATGGCCCTTGTTCTGCCCAGGAGAAAAATAAACAGCCGCTGCCATGCTTGAACCCAGGACTCTTTACACCATAGCCAAAAAATTTACCACTAAGCCTTGTCAGATATACATAACCCTGATGTTTTTACAAATATATCATCCAGCACAGGCATTCAACAGTACAGTAAATGTATTTAAACATGTAGATGTATGTGTGTGTGTGTGTGTGTGTGTATATATATATTTATATCTAAATAGATATATACATATCTATATCTATATATATATATATATAAAATATATATATGTATATATATATATATATATATATATATATATATATGTGTGTGTGTGTGTGTGTATATATAAATATCTATATATAATGTTGTTGTAATGGATACTGAATATTACAACTACAAAATGACTGAATTATTAGACAATCCATCCTATCGAGTAATATCTATAGAACAGGTTTATACCATGCAAGAAAACATTCTACGAAATATAACAGAGTGCAAATGCATGGGACTCATGAGTGATGAATTGTTCAAGTATTTTGTGGTTGAGAATCCACTTATTCCTACCATTACAGGTTTACTGAAAATCCACAAAAACTTGCATAGGCCAGACTTTAGACCCATCGTTTCAGGTTCGGGATGGCTGACGGAATCAATTTCCATTTATTTGGAAAGTGAACTCAGGGTACACCTGAATCAACATCAATACGTGTTGAGAGACACAGAACATTTCTTAACAGAGTTGTATCACAGAATGAAAACAATATCCTTGACTAATCAAATCTTGTTTGTGACAATGGACGTTGTCTCATTATTTACAAGCATTCCTAATGATGAAGGGTTAACATACGTGAAATTGTTTTTGACCGAAGTATCCGAACTTGAACAACAGAAAGTGGATTTCCTATGCCTCCTTTTAGAGCTGGTTTTAGAAAACAATATATTCCTGTTCAACCAAACATGTTATAAACAGGAACAGGGGGTGGCCATGGGCACGAGTTGTGCCAACAGCTATGCAAATCTCGTCATGGCCACCTTCGAGCTCAAATATATTGTGGGAAATACACACATCAGATTCTTCAAGAGGTTTGTAGATGATTTGTTTTTTGTTTGGGAGGGAACTGAGGAATCTCTTCATGAATTCCACTTGAAGTTGAATGAATCCAACAACTTCTTGAAGTTCACTATGGAATATTCATCTGATAATATCAATTACTTGGATGTTAATGTTTACAGAAAAGAAGATGCTGTTTATACCAAGGTACATCGGAAATCATGTTACCAACCCTCCTATTTGCATCGACAAAGTATGCATAGTCAACACATCTTCCCGAATATCATAAAAGGCCAGGCAATGCGCCTATCTCGGTTATCGAGTACACAGAGTTTATTTCAAGATGAACTGAACATTTTAAAGGATGGTTTATTTAAACGAGGGTATCATCAGAAAGAGATCCATGATGTGTATACATCCATCAATAGAATAAGAGCAACTGAAGCTCAACCATATTACTCTGGTAATCGAGGTCCAACAGGCAAAACTAATCGGATGTTGAGCCATGAAGCCATTGTTATACCTTATGGCCAAAATGTGGAATGGGCCATGCAAGCAATATACAGGCATTGGAATATTCTGACCACTGACTCTAGAGTAAAGGAGATTGTAGGAGACAGTCCACATTTCACTTACAGCAATATGCAAAATCTCAAACAGCTTTTATGTCGCAGTTCTTTGCCCACCCATACTCGAAATACCTCCACCCAAGGTTTGCAACATACTAGCAAATGTGGAAATTGTGCACAATGTGAAAGTGTGGATGAATCACACTATTTCAGACACCCAGACACTGGGAAGCTATGGGAAATCTGGGTGGATTCTGACTGCGCAAGCAGACATATTGTATATGTTGCACACTGCACACAGTGCTTCCAATTTTATGTTGGAAAAACGGACAGGTCCTTACGAGAACGAATAAGAGACCACAAATATTGCATTATGAGGAGAGATGAATACAGCGCCCTGGCCAAACATACCATCCACCATGGGCCCAACCATACCTTCCTATTTCAGGTCCTATATCAACAGAAGATATCAAGTAGAATGGGGGATGTAACCAACAACACAGAGGAAGCTGAAATAGGTTGGATATTCAGATTGGGCGCACACAGGGGCAACGGCCTGAATGAAATGGTTTCATTGAAACCTATCCTAAAAAATAGGAAACTACGACATTAGACATCTGGGCCAAGAATCTTAATGATATTTACTTTTAATATTTGTTATTTAAATTTTGCACACAAGTTGATTAGAAAAGATGGATGTACATACTCACATTCTATCATCAATTATTCACATTTTCCATATATAATTTGCACATAATGTGAAGCAGGAATACAGATTCATTCATCAATTTATTCCTGTTTGACAATTATACATTTCACCTATGCAAATTTATTCAATTATTCATAGTTAGTTCTCATCAACATTTTTATTTGTTATTTACAGACTTAAACACACATATTACACATCTTATCAATACATACATCACATATATATTTTTCATGTATTTTCCATATATTTTTCATATATTTTTATATATTTTTATTTTTATTTAATTGAATATTTCTTATATAATTAATATATGGACTCAGCCACATCACATACAATAGATCAGTTTTATATTGTTTTTAGTTTAATGTCCTTATCAAACATGTGTCTATCAGTCACACTACATATTTATCCAGGAGTATATACTGAACATAGATGTTATTGCACCTATATAATTAGCATGTGCATAGGTTGTGTTTGTGTCGTAGCACCAATAAATATATTCCAGTGTGGTCATTGCAACCAATGTCCATTTATTAGTAATAAGGCTAAGGTTGCCATAACAGCAAGGGATTGCAACATAAATGCAACAGGTCACTTCAATTGTGATTCTCAAGGTGTGGTATACGTAGCTCTGTGTTCACAATGCAATTCCTACTATGTAGGAAAAACAGAAAGAGCATTGAGGAAGAGAATCTACGAACACATCTACGAAATATCTAAGAAAAAAGAAACAAATGCTTTATACAAGCACACATTAGTTTGTGGGAATTCTAGTTTTTCTTTCTTTGTGGCAGAACAGGTCAAAAAAGAAACAAGGGGAGGCCTGTGGGAGGAAAGACTAGAATCCAAAGAGTTGTGGTGGCAGATTTTTTTGGAAGCGACAAGCGATCCAGGGCTGAATGATCATATATCTCTAAGCTCAATACTAAAATTAAGAGCAGCTAGAATTTAGATGAATTTCACTAATAGCCTAGTAAGAACAGCAGATGGTGCTATTTGAACCATGATTTTTTTAGTGAGTAAAACAAGGGGAATGAATTATTTACTGAACAACAAGATTTTAACTATTTATTTAAATATTTATTGATTCTTTTACAGTTTTTAAAGTTTTAGTATTATCACAAACAAATGTTTTTTAAACATATTAAACAAAATGAATTGTATATTTATTGTGATGAGCATCAAAGTGTTTTTATCTTTCCTTAATCAGTTTTTTTGAGTCAATTTTCATTAATTAGTTAATGGGATTATTAAGCAAAGGGTTTTATTGGTTGCTTTCAACCACATGAATGTATAAAATGTGTTTTTTTAAAATGAATGGTTGTCTGATGAAGTCTTACAGTTTTATGTAGACGAAAACGCACTCTGATCTTTTAATAGCGTTTACGTTTTATCTGTGTTCTACATTGGTTTTGTGAATAAAATCCTTGTGTTCGACTGTTGGAGGACTGTTTCCTTGCTTTTGGATTATTGGTTATATTTAAATACTTATTTAAATAAGATATTTAGTTACGAATATATTGAATTGTGCGTTCCAAGCCGCTTATTGAAGAGTGGTGACTCTTCAAGTCAGGCCTTTATCAAAGAGTAAACTATACTGCTCAAGCCAACACGTTGGACGATATATCCATTACATGAATATAGACATACTTTCCATGCATATATATTATAAATACATCGTAATATTCTGAGGCACCATATTCAATGCAGGTATATAGTCTACGTAAACTGCAAGATGGTGCATTAGTATGTATAGAGAGTTTGTATATAACATTACGCCTTATGTGTAGGATTTGATTTTTGGTTTTAACCTTTATTGCTTTGTCATAGCTTGCCATTTGCATTTTTAATCTTGTGGTATTGTATGTCACTGGATTGACTGCCAGCAGCGGTTATAATACACACCAAGCGTTTGTATTTAATACCGCATGTTCTGTGCAGCCTTTGATTTTAAGGGTTATGTTAAAGATTCAAAAGTTTTCATATGAACTTGCAAAGAATTTTTTTGGAACACTTGATTTCAAATTTTGCAAGTTCTTACATGTAATTGCAAATATTATATATTATTAGATCAATGGTCAGTTGTAATCGTAAAATATAACAAGTTTATATTCAACACTGCATGTTATGTGTAGTTTTGATTCTAAGGGTTATATTTTAGATTTATATTTCAGATTTAAAAGTTCTTATATACATTTGTAACTTTTTATGGTCATTTGATTTTTAAAGCTGAGAGCCCCAATATGTATCTGCAATAACATTAGATCAATAACTAGTTGCAATCGCAATACTCAATAAGTGTTTGTGATCAATACCACATTTTATATCAAGTCCTTTTATATCAAGTCCTTTGACTTTAAAGGTCATATCAAAGTTTAAAAATTTTTATACGCATTCGCAATTTTTAATGTTGTGACACTTGACATCATTGCACCAGCTGCCGGTTGCGAATGCACTAATATGTGAAGTATTATTATCTCCTTGTTACCGCTAAATATGGCTGTGTATTTTGAAATGGCAGCAAATGGATTTTTGATATAGCAATGTAGATTTGGTTGTATGACAGATTATTTAAAGGTCCTAGATATTTAAGCAAATATTTTTATATGTCTATGACTTTAAATGAGGATTGCATTTGATTGGTTGAATTAATGCTCATGTGGTTCACCAGTCTTTTAAAAAAGTGAGTTTTAATGAGTTCTTGTTGTTTGTCTGATGAAGCGGCGACATACAGCCGTGAAAGCGCTCACGATAATTAAACTTTTGTTTTAAATCTATACACATGGATTGATGGATTTTGTGTATAAGGCACAAGTATTCGGATATATGTAAGTCTTTGGATACACGCTAACCAGCGGGATATACCACTTTGGTTTGGAAGTACGCTGTTTCAAGTTAAGCCCCGATGCTCGGCATTGTACAAGACCTCAAAGTAAGTCGTTTTTGGATGCTATTAATGTTTGAAGTAATGAACAATTTTCGGATTCATTCCAACGTATGAGGAGATGGAATGAGCGTTTCACTCAAGTGAGTAATTAGAATCTTTGTGATTTTATAATTATCGCTATTAGCCATTATTGCATTCAGAACTTTATAAGACTTTCATATACCGTTTGGTTATACTTTGAACGATTCACAGTTGGCTCTGCAGGGTGTTATTCATATATATATATATATATATATATATATATATATATGTGTGTGTGTATATATAAATATCTACATATATATATATATATGTATATATATATATATATATATATATATATATATATATATATATATATATATATATATAATATGGAAAATAACGAAGTACAGCTACCATCCAAAGGTCGTAGTCCCAAACAAAAAGAAACAGTAATAGGATAAAACTGGATACAACCACCACAAAATAGTACATAAAATCCAGACTTTATTTGAATAAGTGCTTTCACATGCTATCATAGCATGCTTCCTCAGATTTCACTTTATCATTCATATCTATATATATATATATATATATATATATATATATATATATATATACAGATATATATATATATATATATATATATATATATATATATATATATATATATACATATACAGATATATATCTATAGATATAAAAGAGAACATAAATACATATATGACCACAGGCACTGTTAATGGGGGAGAGGGGGCACAAGCTACATACGTCTTGTATGTATTGATATTACCCCCTCCCCAGCCAAACAGGTGTGCCCTGCAATACAATACCAACTGTTGCAAGTCCCTTAACCAGGATCTGACACAACATAGGCACAAGATGTTAGCAGTAATTCATCCCACCTGTATGATGTCAGGCTGGTATCAATAACATATCATGCAGTACAGTCTGGCTACCATAGGGAATGTACAATGTGGAAGCAATAAACATTCCTAAGATACATATACACACACACACATATATGTAGATACATATATATATATATATATATATATATATATATATATATATATACATACACACACACACACATATATATATATATATATATATATATATATATATATATATATAGATATAGATAGATAGATAAAGATATAGATATATATGTAACTATATATACACACACACAGATATGTATAGGAAGATACATATTTAGAGGGTGCACACCATATGGAACAGCCACTACAGTTGCCACCTTACCAACTGGACACTGTATGAGTCACCCTTACAAAAGACAATTGTTGCCCGAAACATATACCCACAAAGCGGTCAAAGGATATAACACCACACACAGGTTTACATACATGAGAAAGTTTTATTTGTGTACTATTACAGTTGTATATGCCATGTCATATAGCTGTTTAGACTCTGAAATACATATAAATAGACTAATGCAACTCTCAAACAGATCAATTAATACTGTATTCCGGAAAGCATAACATATGTTGCTGTCCAGGCCAAGGCCTTCAAGTAGTACAACAATAATGACAGACTGGACCACAGGATAACAATCACTCAAAAGTAAGTAAGACAGATGTATAGTCCAGCAGCCTCTATCTACACTCTGTACACAATCCCTAGTGGGTAAAGACTTCAGTTGATACAATGGGATGTATCTGTTACATACCAAGGCATATCTGAAACCATCACAATCACACCGACAAACAGAACAGTCTGTATGGCAGGAAGCAGTAGGCCTGCATTTTCCCAAGGTGATTTGTATGGTAATGTACATCCAGATACCTTAAGGCAGCTTACCCCTGATACTCTTCACATGTTGTAACAGCCTGGTTAGTTATGGTGCATCCCCCCATAGACTGACATACAGGGGCATATGCCACTGTTACATACACTGACCTTTGGACTGCACAGGGGCACACATGTATTGTGCAGATGAAGCCCACACATATATGGACCCAACCCCGCAATATGTGAGGGGGCAACAACAGCAGTGGAATGATGACAGGAATGGCAGCATGACATACGCACAGGCCACTACATAACAACCCCTGACAGCATGTTATCTGAACAAAGCCTGGTATGTAGGTGGAGGACAGAGGATGGAACACAGGCCCATATGTAAAATAGTGTTGTAAAAACACTAAGCAAATTGCTGGTGTTACAGGATAGTCTGAAACATGCCCTCAGTCAGAAATATGAAGTCAGAAATACAAATGGATGTAGCCATGTACTGATTGCACTCAACACACACACTGCCAGTGATATATCTGACACAAGACCTGTGTGGTGGACAGGCAAAACATAACACGCACACCTCTGGCCATCAAGTGGATAGGCACATGGTTGAGAGCTATGCAGTCCGTGTTAAACTAGTATGTACACACAGACCCTGTAACACTGGTGCTATACAATGCATACAACAACAGCACTCACACTGTTTGTAGTTCTGGAACCTCATACAAATATGTAGCTGGCCTGAGTGTGCAAATTCTCTTCTAAGAGGTATTGCTACCTGCTGTCTGTAACATTGCTGCCCACACACAGGAAGGATATCCACCATACAGGAACGGTAAAGGGACCACACCCACATGATGTAGGGATTTATAGTAGTGGGTTGCCATGACAGTGGTAATTGGAAGTACTACACAGCATGCTGCATGCAGGTAGCAAGTGGAGGACACTGATTTGTGCAGAGGCCATCACCTAATCATGTGTATCACCCACAAAAGCCATGCTGCAATCTATTCCAAGCAGCTCAATCCATTTACTGGAGAGAGAGAGAGAGAGAGAGAGAGAGAGAGAGATAGATAGATAGAGAGAGAGAGAAAGAGAAAACAGAAAACAGATCCAGAACCAAAACCAGAACCACAACCAAACCAAAAACAGAAACAAAGGAAGCAGGCTAAGGTCATAGCTAAGGAGAGAAAAAAAACTTCCTACAAGGATACTATCCACAACAAACCTCATCCCCACAACAGGTATGTGAAGTATATATGCATGTAATTGACTGTAGTACTTGCTCCGTCTATATTGAAAAAACGAACGTTGACTTACCCGAACACCTAAATGCTGACACATATTCCACAAACCGCAAATACACTGAATGCCCTAAGCCACGAAATTTAAAAACTCTAAATATCATAGTTGTCCCATCCCACCGCCCACTACATACTACCTAACTAACTAAACCACATAAATACACTAAACAAAACCCTACTTCTAACCCTAAACTAAACCCTACATCTAACCCTACACTAAATCTTTCATATATCACCAAGTATGCACTTAATTTAACCCGCACCCTAACCCTAAGGTCCATAACTATCGCACACTTTCCTTAAAAAGCTATACCCAAACAAACTAAATAATCCACACACATACACTTAATAAAACCCTACTTCTAACCCTACACTAAATCTAACATACATCACCATCTATGCACTTACCTTAACCCGCACCCTAACCCTAAGGTCTGTAACTATTGCACACTTACCTTATGGAGCTATACCGCAGAAGGGCCAACCATGACAAATTAACGTTTTGGATTTCGCACTTCAGGATGATCGATTTTTTTGCAGTTCGATGAAGACGTGTCAGCGTTTAGGTGTTCGGGTAAGTCAACATTCGAGTTTTCAATATAGTCCCCTTGGTCCATAATACTGAGGTAGATGATGTGGAATGATATATATTTGTCATCGGGTGTTGCTGTTGTAATGATCTTCAGCTGATCAACTGCTATGGACATTAGAGTCTGTCCCTCTGGGTAGTGGGCCATACCCGTCAGCTGTGCAGAGCAGCACCGACTGACAAGATGTAAGCCAATATAGTGTGTGTTGTGTAATGGAAAGGATGTATATTACTGTGGCCAATAGCTGGTGGTGGAAGCAATGCCATAATGATGGACACGTGGGTTCCAGAGCCCACCACTTGCAGGACACTCAGGTTAACATGTATTGCAGCATGCTGGAATGCCATAGGTGTGTAATAGGCTTACCTGCAATCTGGCACTATATATACCCCCATAATGTTAGGCTATGTCCATATGTGGCACCTGTCTGTGTTGTACCAAGGCAGAACAGTGCAGCTGTGCAGGAAGGAGAGTTATAGATTGTGGATCTGATGTCTGAATGTACCCCATGTATAGGTGTGTATATATGTGTGTGTGTGTGTATATATATATATATATATATATATATATATATATATATATATATATATATATATATATATATATATATATACACACACATACATACATGTATGTCTACAGATATACAGATACCGATATGTAGACATGTGTATATATATATATATATATATATATATATATATATATATATATATAAAAACACAATATATACAACATAATACATATCTACACACACACACACACACACACACACACACACACACACACACACACACACACACAGACATATATATATGAATATTCATAACATTCCACATTCTCTTTCCAGTTGTAAGCATTATTTGAATTTTAACAGAAAGGATTCTGCTCCTGCTATTGGCCTCTGTATTTGTGTTCCAATATTTTCACTGTATTCATTGGCTACTGTAAATGCATGTCATTTCTTATGATTTATACTGTATGCTGTATCCTCAAGGAGTTATTCTGAAGAAGCTCTTTCATCCAATAAGAGCGAAAGCTTAACTAACTGTTCGGTGTCTGCGTGATGTATTTATTTATTTATTTCTCTTTACTTTATTTTGTAGTTGTTATAGTACATTAAGATGGAAGTTTTTATTATATAATTCTTTCTCTTCTAAGAGCTATGGTTATTATATATATATATATATATATATATATATATATATATATATATATATATATATATATATATATATATGCGTATGTCTACATATATACAAATGCAAGCAGAAATATATGTATGTAAATGCATGTCTCCTATATTACCACCACAGTGCTGCATGCTACGTGTGAGGGAACTGCCCACATAGAAATACACAGTGATATATACAGCTGTAAGTGTGTGCAACATGGACGGGTGTGTCACATGTTAACCCCTTATTGGGACCACATTGCCCTTGTCTGTGAAGTAGGGAATGGGAATACAGAGAAGGATGGCAGGTATATTTGTGGAGTTGGTTTGGGTTGGTAGATATAGAGGACAGCCTACAAGGGTGGTATATGACACATGGTGGGTAAACACCCTGGATGGTATGTGTGTGGTCTGCGATGTGGAAAACCCATGGGCCCCCATATGGAAACAATGGGAACAAGTCTCCCACCCATTGCTACTCACAACAGCAGTCCAGGGCAGTGAAGGTGCCTGGCCTGGAGGCTGAGCAAGAGAAGCATGTGGACCCTATGAATGTGTACTGGGTGCTTCAAGGTGCTATAGCACATCCCACAAGTGTCTTTGGAGCCCTCTATGGAACAGAATCTGGACCTGACCTCAGGTGATAGGATCATGTCTGTGTGTGCCCCCAGAGGGAGGGCAACATCCTCTGAGGTGGTTCCACCTGAAGGTAGTGTTGGACCAGTAGAAGAGGAGGTCCCAGAGTGGGTCCCACATGTGATGTGGCCTGATAACATGGCCAGATGAGGTTGTAGAGGTGGTTCTGCTGGAAACTATTCCCTAAACATACTGGAATCCAAGAACCAAACACAAACACTGGAATCAAATGTGAGGCAAAAATGTTGTCCAATGCCACCAAACACGACCAGTCAGCAGTAACTCTTTGTACATAATGTTGAAAGGGAGGTGGATAAGAAGAGGTATGAGGGGTTGTTTGAACCATTGCTAAGCATCACTGATGAAAGTGTGAGCGATTTTAACCCAAACAATGAGGAGTATATTGACAAATATTTTCAGGGGTAACTCTTTGTACATAATGTTGAAAGGGAGGTGGATAAGAAGAGGTATGAGGGGTTGTTTAAACCATTGCTAAGCATCACAGATGAAAGTGTGAGTGATTTTAACCCAAACAATGAGGAGTATATTGACAAAGATTTTCATGGGGGCATTTCTAACTGTTTATGATTTCAGGTCAGAGATGTTAAGGGCAATTCTTGTTAAAAATTGGAACATTTTTTATTGTTTTGATGGTTACACTGACACCTTGGGCTTAGTCCCATTAATTGTATATAAAAAAAGGTAAAACCATTAAGCAATTTCTTGAAGGATCATTAGATTTTACAGCTTCCAACAGAAGAAATGGTAACTTTAGATGTGGGAATTGTAGACAGTGGTCATTTTTGAAAGTCTGTGACCACCTTAGGTTAAATAACATCAATGTTAAAATTCCTTTTCACTTTGATTGTAATTCCTCTGGTTTGGTGTATTGTGCACTCTGTGAGAATTATGACTGTTTTTATATAGGTAAGACCCAGAGAAGGTTTTGTGACCATATATATATATATGAGCATATTAGGGATATTAGAAACAATGACAACAAGAACGCTCTTTCTAAAAATATTTCCAACTTTCCCAACCATCATTTTGTTTTTTTAGGTATTTATATGGTGAAAAATGATGTACGGAGGTTCCTTGGAAAATTGAACTTGAGTACAAAGAATTACTCTGGCAAATTAAATTAAATGCATATTCTGCACCAGGTTTGAATGGCAGTGTATCTGTAAGTAGTGCCTTAAGATTAAAAGCTTTAAATGTGTAAATTTCCTCTAACTCAAGTCTATTTAGACATCATATTTGTTAATTATGTTTTTATAGAATGTTTCTACATCCACACACAATTTTTTTATTTGGCAGGAAAAATAGGGTGGCTGTTACTTTAAATGAAATTGATTGACTTCAATTAATTAAATGTACTGCCAGGTTTTTTATTGGTGGTTTTTACCATGTGATGAAGTTTTGAATACTTTAAAATGTTTGGACAACTTGGTTTAAATGTTTCTGATGAAGTAATTGATGTATTCCTGATGAAAGTGCTTAAACTACCTTGGATATTTATTAAACATTTTTTGTGAACTGCTGACTATTTCTGCTTGGTGGAATTGGACAATATTTTTGCCTCACATTTTATTCCTTAAACATGCTATTGTGTCACTGTTATAGAACATATGTGGGTAGTAACAGTCTACACAATCCTGGAACATGTCCAGCAGTATGTATAGATATCCCCAATAAAACAGAATGACAGATAGATACATAGAAGGAACCACTACACATAGATTCATACTAGACTAACTGCCCTTGTGGATCATTTTAAGTCTTGTCAATTACTCCAAGTGAAAATCAAACCCTGCAGCTTGTGTGTGTAAGGCAAACACCTTAACCATTAAGCCAGCCTCCCAACAATATGCAGCAATCACATAGCAAGCATACCACATGCATATATGGAACCATAGTGCCCCTGACAATGGCATGCAGGTGAAATAGTCCATAACAGGCCAGCAATGATAGTGTCCACACAGGAAACATGACTACAAACACAATGCACAAAGTGTGTTACATTACAATATATGTCCCACTGGTAGGTAAGCTGTAGCCATACATATTGAGTTGTGTGAACAGTTTTTTGTCACTGATATGGTGAGGGGTGACAGAGATGTGTATTAAGAACTATGGTAACCTTGCTGTATGAGTTGCTCAGACCTGTTTCCATCTTTATGTCTTTCAGGCAAGATGTCCCATAGTCACCTACCCACGTATTCAGCGGTAGAAAATGAGGTTGTGTTGAACCACCTAATCAAGCACTATCCTGTTCTGTTCAGTGGGGCCACCCATGAGCAGCAGGAGTGGACCACCCTGTGGAACGATCTAGTCCACAGGGCCAATGATGTTGGTCTGCATAACCGCAGTTATGAGCAGGTCCGGCATCATTGTTCTGACCTGCTTCGCAATGCCCATTGGCATGCTGCTGCATTCCAGGGGGATCACCTCACAACAGGGGGAATCATGCCATCCATCCCCCCAGACATGTGTTATGGAGCTCCTCACCAACCTTATGGCACCTGCCCACCCTCATATCCAACAACTGGCAGAGACCATTGTAGATGTGGGTGTTACCCACTCACTGGCTGAGAAACATGCAGGTAAGGCCACAGGGCACATCAGTAGATCACTGTTGCGTATGCATCCACATCTGTACAGTTAGATCATGCACATCTGACATGTCATATATATAGTTTGTTGCTGCATAGTAGTAATAAAAAGATGTGCATACGTGGTAGTATTGTGGACTTGTACTTTTGATGTACTATAATGCTGCACCCACCCTATAGCAATGCCACAGCTGTGGCCACTGGCATCGCATCTCTCACACTCTTATGTAGGTCCTCTAGTATACCACCAAGGCAGCAGCCTGTAGCTGATGAGTATGGTTTATGTTGATGCTTGCCAATACACCGGGCATGTAATGGCTATGGTATATTCCATGCACACATCTAACACACCTACCCATAATGCATGCTGTACATGTTCATGTATAGTTGCTGTTAAATGCACTGCATCTCAGTAGTGACCATGATGGGGTATCGGAAGGGTATGTCAGACTCCTGCAAGATAAATAACATCCTGTCATTGTGAGATGTGTCCACAGGGATGAACATAATGGTGGGGCACATGGCCTACAGTAGGGACATGTGTGAAACATCACCCTTATACAGTGCAACAACAGTGTATATACCATTATTACAATGGCAACTGTTACAGATCTACACTATGGCATAACATATTACTGTGGTCCACATTATTAGCTGGGACTAGGCTGTAACATGTGGTGTTCAGTGTATGGGACACTGCAAATTGACACACATGTGTACGCCATACTTGTCAAGCATCTGCAAAAAGACTGAAGGTGGGGAGGGTGTGTCAGCATGACACACCAGTGCACTGCAGCAGAGATCCTAAGGATGCTAAGAATGGCTGTATCTGCACACAATCAGGTTTAGGAACTGTGACAGATGTAACCATATCCCCACAGCAATAGTGACGGTAGTGTGTGAACAACAAGGGGTGTGCACATGAGTGGACCTTGCAATCATGCAGAGTTGGGGGACATGTAGAGCAGACTGACCATACACTGGCAAATGCAGATGGCTCATGCTAGTATACCCTTCCAAGGAATAGTGACTGCTTTAGTACACATAACAATAGGTGCAACAAACCATCATGATAAGGGTTCACACATATGCACCCACGGAGTGTATGCATCGCGGTCAGCGTCTGAACATTTCTTAGACACTGCATGTGAATTTACATTCTATATATCATATATCAGGCTCATGTACTGTTAACATATGCAGTGATGTGGTACTATGGCAGATCAAGGAAGAGTATGTCATATCAATAAGTGTGTGTACACTCCCCATAGCCATGGTATGGTCTGATGGTTGTCAGTGTAATAGTATTGGATTGGTCATACATGCACCGCTGATGTTGAGATCTGTAAACCAGACATCAGGCATTCACAAATGACATATGTCCACATATCATCCCAGGTATGTGTCGCTGAAAAACATAGGGGCTGTGAGCATTAGAGCAGACATAACTGACACAGTACTACACATTCAGCTATGGGTTGTACACCTGTGAGGTTTGGTGCACTATACATGGCAGGGTGCAAAACAGGTGCACAGCAATACTGTGTACATGGGTGCAGTGTTTCCAGGGGAAGGGGCATCACCTACTAACACATCCCATGCATCACACACATGTATACTGTTGCTGGTACCATATGTTATGCATGTTGACAGATGGATAATGGGAGGACTGTGTGTACTATCGTTGTGCAATCTCACCTGTGTGTGTGTGTGTGTGTGTGTGTGCGTGTGTGTGCGTGTGTGTGCGTGTGTGTGTGTGTGTGTGTGTGTGTGTGTGTGTGTGTGTGTGTGTGTGTGTGTAGGGTTATTTTGTCTGTAAGTGCAATCTGGTGGAGTGGAGGGTATTGATGCATGTAGGATATGTGTGTGCATGTGTGTGTGTCTTTGTGGGTGTCCATGTATGCACGTGTGATTGTGGGGTTGTTCATATGGCAGTACTTCTCTTTGGGGATTGTGCAGTACATGGACATGGACTGATACATGAGACACCAGGCATACTTGTCTGATATGTAATCACAGGACAGCTGATAGTATAATAAGGTTTGTAGTATGGAACATGCATTGGGAGGGAAGGTAGACAGCAGATATACCCTTAATATTGCAATCAGCAGAGAGGTGAATGACAACCCACACATGCAGCACTACAGATGCATTGGGGACTTACTAGACAACACCGGGGAGTGTATCCATATATTACAGTTTCACATAATTGGTTGACTGAGCAGCAGATCCGGCATATATTGAGTAATACATGACACTCCAGTGAGTGACATTATGTAGTGAACGTAGTAGCCCCTAACATATAGGGGCCATACTGACGATGTCCGGACATACACAGGATGAACACTGAATGACAGCAGTGAGGCAATGTAAAACCTACTCCATTCAGGTCAAGGAGGTAATGGAGTAACAGGTGCTGTGTTGTGATCACTCATCTAGGCATTTAGAGGAATCATACATTAATGTGTGGTATTAATGAGTGTATGCTACCAAGTGTGATGCAAGATGGGGGACTTATGTGAATAAATGTGGGACTATCTGTAAAATCAGGGACAGGTAGGTATTAAGGTGGAATGTGTGTGTGTGTGTGTGTGTGTGTGTGTGTGTGTGTGTGTGTGTGTGTGTGTGTGTGTGTGTGTTCTTGTGTGCGTGTGTGTGCAATGCTGTACAGGTCTTAAAGTGCATTTCTTGTCCCCCCCCCCCATGGTGGAGAGGTGGGTCAGGGTCCATCTTGCATGCATTCTGTTGTTGGTGTCTATACAGACACCAAAGATGATGATAGTACTGTTGAGGCACAGGTGGGGTTGTCAGGGGCCAAAACTGTGCTATCATTTGACATCCCCCTCTCAGCCACCCCAACCCCGCACACAGTTTCAGTGCCTATACATACCCCATCACCACTGGCCATAGCAGAAGGACAGTTGGCAGTTGCTGACAGTGCACATGAGAGTGTGGTATCCATGCCTACTGTGTCTGGTCACAGCAGACATAGCCAGATCTCCAGCCAGGCACCACATAGCCAGATGTATCAGGGTGCTTGTGGTAGGGCTGCTGGTCATCATGGCCCTGGCAGAAGCACCACAACTGGTACCACCAAGCTCATGTTTCAGACACATATGGAACTGTACACCAGATAGGGCCTGAGGCTGCAGAGGGCTGCTATCACATCTGCAAATGACAACTTCCATGATCTGTCTGGTGCCCTCCATGCTCATAACAAGGTCATGGATAGATGGTTTAGTGAGATGTTGAGCCTCATCAACCGTGGTTTGTCCATGCTTGAACATGTGATGGGAGTGCAGCGACGGCTGCATGGATGTAGGCCGGCAACACCAACTGCTGGCAGTCAACATGGACATGCTAGGACACCAAGGCACTCTTGTAGTGGCAGTACCAGCCCCAGCACTGCAGGGGGACTGTCCACACCACACCACAGCAGGCAACATGCACGTACCCTGGCCAGTCCCAGGAGGATCCTGGTTCCAGCAGACATCTATCATCATCAGGGGAGAGTAGCACATCCAGGCCTGTACCTGGATGTGCCCATGGAACCCCTGGCAGGCACAGTTTGCGTGTCCATGGCCGGAGGAGGTGAACTGTACACCCTGCCAGGTATGGTCTGCAGCTGTCCAAAAAACACCTGTACAGGTCAGCCGCATTGCAGAACTGTGTGCATGCATACCCACACACTATATGAACACACCTAGGGCAAGTCCATACCTACACACACCACATCACCATGCCCAGTTCAACTAATTACACCACTCACCCACACACATGGTATCAAATCTATGGCTTGCCCTCACTCTCTGGCAAACCAACAACACACCCTGTGCATATGATGATACCTGTGCCACATCCCTGTCATCCATAACATCGATGCAGTGACAGGCTAATATGGTTCTGATGCACATGGTGACTGTACTGCAGTGTACCAATGTACTGCAGTGTAACATGTTGTCAGGAGTAATGTGTAATGCATACAGCTTAGGTAGTGTAGCTGTCCAGCAATGATGCATTATAGCTGCTAGTAACACTGGGTGATTGTGGTCTCCTTAATGTTATTCATTTGTGTCATAGATGTGCATGTGTCAGCAGGAGGCTAATCTGCAGTCATAGTCCACAAGGGGTATGGCACAGTGGTGACACCATGGCTGTGACATTTCTGAGGTACAGTTGAACACATGTCACAGGTTTGTATAACAGTTATTGCTTGTGCCACATGGACAGATGACCCGCTGGGACATCTATAATCAGTAACCTGATGTAGATCCATCCACATATACGCACACTCTTACTTGGCAACACTGGGACTAGACCCCTACCTAGGTATGTAGTGATACTGAACTGTGTGGCTTTCATTGCACACACCACACAGTGTTTAGGATGAGGTGTGTTCCAGTTTACATGTTACACACAGAACATCCCCAGACATGTGGTTGTATATGGACAATACATAGTGTGACATACCATCATATGCACATTAACAGACACATAACAGGCAGATACACATTCAAGAGACCTGGACCTATCAGTGCTAACTAACGTGTCCGTGTGTCCAATGTGTTACAGATAGGCTGCACACAGCACATGCATAACTGGGCTGGAATGTGGTATCAGTTACCTGTATGGTTGATGGTGGCAGTGGTCACCATAAAGTGGTACATGCAACATATACTGGGTGTACCATGGTGTAATGACAGTGTACATAGCACCCACATCTCACAGGGGATACTGTACTCACTGGAACCCATGATGACACTCTGACATACCCACCTTCACACATTGCCCACGACTGCAATACAACACACTGTATATCCCAACAGTGGTACTACAGGGATATGCATCTAATGCACATGTCACAGGCATAGTAGAGTGTTGCACTGTCATGACTCACCTATGGGCAGCAACAGCACTATCCGTACTACTGTGTGGCAATGTGTATTGTAATAGAAGTATGTGGCCTCGGAATGCTGTACCCTGCAGATATACAGACATCCACACATACACACACTTGCCAGAACTCAAAGGGTATCCCATGCCTAATGACCCATTTGTATAACACTGTTGTGCTGGTACTGCAAGGCTCATGTAGCCATTAGGGAGAGGAGCATAACAGGGTACATGTAATGTCCGATACAGCAGCAGCCACATCTGACTATGGCAATGGGTGCTGCGGTGGTTGTGAAGGCCCTCATGGTATTCCCAACTACAGGTGTACTAACACACAGACACTGCTATCCTCAGTAATGCACATGTATACATGTGTCTGTACTGTGGTGCATCACTGCAGGTGGTCATAGGTGTGTACCTGGCTATTGCCCATGGAGAGATGGGTTGTGTAGGGGATGTGTGTACAGTGGTATCATGCCACCTACCATGTGCTAGTAGGCAATCTATCAACAGACACCACTGTGGTGACCCTCAATGTGAGAGTGACATGCATCAGCCAATCCTCTGGGTGCCTCCTGTAAATGGCCACTGAGGTGATCCAGTTGACATGTATGCAACATGTATTACAACACATGGTTAGTATCTGTAATGGAGACCTGTACCCAAGCATGTTCTGTTGACTGTGGTAGTGTAGTGGCAGTATCTCTGGCATGTGGTGCGTATAGCGTGTTGCCTCCTATATGTGCCAGTTATAACACATCTGGACAGACATGTCAGAGTCAGTCAGGCATAGATTGTCTGTATGTATCCAAGCTGGATACCTGCCATCTGCACATCTGTACAGGCACTGAAAGACATCAGCTTGGCAAGTAGATATGCAGTAGGATGAATGTGTCAACAGATAGATGTTTGCAACAATATGTATGCCATTACTACATGTTGGAAGCCCTCACTGACATGTGCTGTTCAGATGGTAGACTACAGTTATATTCCACATGTCAGATCATTATCCCATAGGGAATATATTCTGTGACACAGCTCACACACCAGGAATATGACAGTGAGGCCTCAGAGTCCAGCTATGCCTCCAGGTGTGCTTGTTGTCAGTACTACTGTAATGACAGCACATAGACGCATGTATTGTACATGGCATTATATACACTTATTACAGATGTCATTACCTTGCTATGATATCAGACTGAGATGTGAGCACCAGTTACCAGGGCTGAGCCATGCTTAACAGGTGTCAGCATTGCTGCAATGTAACAGATAAGCAGATTTGTGCATTGGTAAGCAAAGCCTACACGGTTTATGCACCCGTAAATTTAACTGTAGATTAGCACTGCTTAGCTTTGCCCAAACCTATGCAAACATGCATAAAGCTGCTCAAAACTGCCTTAACCACTCTGTGTCCAGCAGGCCTTGTTCTGCCCAGCAACAAAATAAACAGCCCTTGCAGGTATTGAACCCAGGACCCTATACACTCTAGTCACAACAGTTAACCACTATGCCATAACAGGGGTGAAGACAGTTGTTGTTTTTCCAATATATCTGTCACTACAAATAATGAATAGTATTGAACAATTGCTTTGACTTCCACAATTGTGTAGTGCTTGTTTTTGATATTACTGTTGCATCACATATGTTGTTATATCTAAATGTACACATATCAGATTCATATGGTGAGATACATCTGGGAAGGTATACACAACTGTGATGTTTACACGACAGGAATATGGATATATACATATACATATGTTGATATATGTCTACATGTACATAAACATGTATATTCACACATATGTATGTCTACACATCTGTATAGTGCATCATATATATATGGCCATTTGTAGATCTCTTTGTATATACATACATATGGGTCTACTTCAGAATGTCGACCGTTCAGAATTCCGACTTTCATATGGCTGACACCATATGATCAACATTCTGAAAGACCGACATCCTGAAACAGTACCATTTACCTACCTGTAAACACAGTAGAACTGTGTTATGCAGGGGGGCAAACCCCCCTCCACCCCCACACCCCCTGCTACTTAAATATTCTCACTCCAAGATCGCACTACAGTGCTGGAAAGGGGAATCTCCCAGTCCCACACTGTAGTGGGATCTCCGCTATCATTTGTTGGCCTTTCAAATGTTCTCTCATATGGTGTTGGCCATATGAGTTTTAAACATTTGAAAGTTCAAAGAAATGACGGGCTCTCATAAATATATATATATATATATATATATATATCTATATATACACACACATATATATATATATATATACATATATATATATATATATATATATATATATATATATATATATATATATATATATATATATATATATATATATATCTATACACACACGCACACACACACACACACACACACACACATATATATATATATATATATATATATATATATATATATATATATACACACACACACACACACACACACACACACACACACACACACACACACACACACACACACACACACACACACACACGCATATATATATATATATATATATATATATATATATATACACACACACACATATATATATATATATATATATATATATATATATATAAATATGTTAAATAAAAAATCAGAATTCAATACACTGTTTCTAGTGCAGTTCGCTGTGAGTTGATATCTGGATCTGCCTATATGTTTAGTGAATCCTGTTGTGAGGGTTTTGTTAAAGAAGGGCAGGATACAATCAAATGTGTGGGTCCTTTTGGTGAAGAAGATGTGAGGGATATTTGTGACACCCATGCTAATACTGTCTGCAACAATATGGATTTTGTGGTTCCAAGTTTTGATGAAACAAGTAATGGTGAAAATGTCAATGGGCTGTGCTGTGTTACTGGAAGAAGGTTCGATTTCAGTATTTATAACTATACTGACACAATTTTGTCTGATAGTCATTATCGATTATTTAGTAGTGGGATTCATTTTGTTCCCAACTTCAAGTTGGATGTTGCTCGTGTTTTGACTGATTTAAAGTTGTTTTTGAGAAGAATTGATCTCAAGTTATATTTTGGGGAGGAACATCCACTTGATGTTGGAGGCCCTGTTTCGGGGGCTTTATCTTTAAAAAGGAAGAGTTTGTTTATCCCTCTGCATAATGTGGAAATTTTGAACTTTGAGAGGATGCTTGAAAGTGAATTTAGGAGAATTTGTCTCCAGAAGTATTTGTGGGAAGACAACATGGATGAAGGGGAGAGATTGATTTTGTCTGATTTGAGGGCTGCCAACAATACTAGATGTATGAAACCTGACAAGGGTGGGGGGATGGTGCTTATGTACAAGATTGATTATCTGGCTGCTATGATGGAATTATTGGATGATGATACTGTTTATTGTAGAGTGTCTTTGAACGAGGTTAATATGGCCTACAAAAAGATTGATTTGTTTTTGATGGATGCTCTGTTTCAGGGAGAGATCAGTGAAGATGAATTTGATTATTTGCAGGTTAGGTACCCGATTTTGCCAAGCATCTTTGGGATTCCCAAAGTACACAAAGGTGTGAACCCTTTGTCATTCAGGCCGATAGTATCTGCAAAGGGTTCTAAGACTGAGCCTTTGGCTTCCTTTGTGGATGTACATGCAAAGCCAGCCCTTCAGGATGTGGAGCACATCCTGAGAGATTCCTGGCACTGCTTGGAAAGGTTGGGGAAGGTTGAAGTTGTGAGTAGTGTATATAGTTTTCTTAGCATTGATATAGTTAGTTTATTTTCAGTAATTCCTCATGATGAGGGACTTGACATGTTTTTTGAAAGTTAAAATTTGAGTGGTATGATTGATAAAAGTAGGATAAACGTGTTGTATAGTTTGATGGATATGGTTCTTTCTAATAATTTCATGAAGTTCGAGGGGGAGTACTTTAAGCAGTGCTCGAGAGTAGCAATGGGTGCCAAGTGTGCCCCAACCTTTGCAAACCTAGTTTTGTTGGCTTGGGAGAGGGCATTTGTGTTTACATCAGTATTTCACTCCAAAATAGTACTTTACAATAGATTTCTTGATGATTTGCTCATCCTGTGGGGGGGTGATGAGGAAGAGGCTGTTCAATTTGTCAACTACTTAAATGGGACTACTAAGTTTTTGAAGTTTACCCATACTTGGAGTAAGGACAGTATTAATTTTTTGGACATCACCATCATCAAGGATGGTGATGGTTTGTTAAGTACTATTTTTAGGAAAGAGAATTATTCCAATTCACTACTGCATTTCAATAGTTGCCATCCCTTCCATCAGAGGAAAGGGGTGGCAAAAGGTCAGATGGTTCGTACATCGCGATTGGTTAGTGATGAGGGGATGTTTAGGAAGGAGATGTACATCCTTATAGGGATGTTATTGGATCATGGTTATCCATTGAGTTTATTATTAAAAACCAAGAAGGAGGTATATAAAAAGAGAAGAACTAATTATTCCCCTATTTTGAGGAAATATAGGGGTCCAGGTGGTTTGGTCATGCTCAAGGATGTGGAGAGGGTGAGTGAAGGAGAAAAGGAAAAAGATATGCTTGGGTATGACCCCGTGTTTGTCTTACAGTTTAGTGAGAAAGCCTCTGAGATGTGTACTGTGATGAGAAGTTTGTGGGACAACAGTTTAAGTTCGGAATTAAAGACCATTATTGGATCTAAACCTTCAATTGTTTTCAGTAAGGGACCCAACTTGAAGAACATCTTAGAAAGGAATGCCAGGTTTGTTAAGTCCATGATGAGCAAGTGTGGAGCATGTAGGGCTTGTAGGTTTATAGCGGAAGGGCCGTATGTATGTGTGGCTAATTTTGGACGTACTCTGGGTTGTCCGGGGGTTTGTAATTGTAATAGCAAAAATGTCATTTACATTGCTTCATGCGCATCATGTGATGCATTTTACATTGGAATGATGATGCGTAGGTTAAGGGATAGGGTGTTAGAGCACATTAGAAGTGTGAGGAATAAAGATGTGCACAATGCCCTATATTTGCATTCTGTCAAATGTTCTGGTTTCAAGAAATCTGTGTTTTTCATCATTGACCGGGTGGTTATTGATCAAGGTGGTGACATTGGGAATCGGGTAGCTCTTCTTGAAGCGGAATGGCAGCTTAGGCTGAATGCTTTGAAGCAGCCTGGCTTAAATGATTGTATTTCATTAAAGCCTGTTTTGAGGCAGAAATCCTATTTGATATAATATGCACAGTGAATTGTTATATTTATAATGTCAAAGAATAAGGTTTATATATATATTATATATTATATTACATCTAATTATGTGATTTTTATACATAAATATATATAAATATATTTTTTGCATACAATGATTATGATTTATATTGTGGATGTAGTTTCAAGGTTTTTATGTATTTTTTATATTAGTATATTTTTTATTGTTCATTTTTGTATATTTTTTTATATTTGCATCTATTCATTTTATACATTATGCAACATTTTTTTATTTGTTTGTTCAGGTTGTAAAAGGTTTTGCATATATATATATATATATATATATATATATATATATTTTTATATATATTTGCATGTATTGTTTTTGAGTGGTTATGTTTGTTTAAGAGATGATTGATTATTTTGTTAGTTAATTATTGAATCATTGGTTTGTAATCAGTGAGTATATAAGTCTGGTCCTTTGATCAGAAGATTTGACTCTGAAGATGCCAAAGTGTGTTTGGTGAAAGCGCTTAGTCTGTATTAAAGAAGTGTTTCTGCAACTGCTTGCTTTCCATGGATTCGTTTCAGCAGTGGTCTGTATCGTTTGGTGTGGTTACTCTCTCTTAGCCCTGGATTGGGACATTATTTGTATTCAATACACAGGAGGTTCAGATTCAAAAGTTTACTAGTGTACACCAGGAGGCAAAAAAACATACAAGTACAGAATTTTGTCTGACATGATGCAGGAAGTACAGAATATTTTATAGTGTTTGCATTCAAGTTATGCCCATCTTACTGACGTGGTTAGTCACAAGGCATCTACATCACTTTTACTAACAGTATTCTATTCATCTAATAATGCTGATGCAGTACATTTAAAAAATTTTTTCCTTTAGATACAATACGGCCTTGCTATCCAGCTGGCCAGTCATAATGTCTTTCTGTAAAGTTACTTCTTAAAGGTCTCATATCAGTTCAAATACAATAGCAGATTCAGTCTTTAAATTCACCTCTTTGTTCACTGTTTCACTTTCCCACCAGCTGTGTTTTTATCTTACAAGGACAAGTTACTACATCAGGAAAGGAAGATTTAATTATTTACAAGGACAAGTTATCTTATCAGGAAGAAGCGGAAGATTTACACATTTAATTTCCTGACCCAGCAGATAATCACTTATGAAAAGCATAACATTAAGCTTGCTGAGCTGGGAGCTGCCAGGGTCAGGGGTCAAAGCACACTGCAGTTTCAGAAGCTACTTGCATTTACACATGAATTTATCCCTTCTGTTATATGATTAATAGAATAAAATGCATTATAAACTACCTTGCTTTTAAACTAGCATTTCACATATATTTAAATACATATTTTTCTAACATTTTCCCCCTATTAATACTTTTTATTCTATTTTGAAGTATGCATAGTGTCATTTAATCTCCTAGCCTTTCCCACTTAGGATTTTCAGCTAGGTGAGTCATTTAATCTATACTTCAGAAAAAGCATCATCTGAAATCAATCTTTCAATTTCAATATCTTGGTAGAAAGTTTCAGTAACAGATACATCAACAAAATCTTTGATTAATCTTTTCATGCAGGGAATTCCACAGCAAACACATGCTCCTATTAGGAGTATACCCACACAAATAGCAATTAGAATGTTCATTAGGATGGAACCCCACCCCCCAAACAGATTCTGGAAAAAGTCCATCAGTGGGTTTGGGCCTGGTTCAGTCATGGCTGATACTTGCTGAATTACCTCTAGGTGATTATTTATCTCATGGCGATTGTCAGGGATGAAAGCACAGCATTCTTCTTTGATAAGCGCGCACATACCACCTCTCGCCGCTAGGGTGAAGTCAAGAGCCATCCGATTTTGTAGCACAACAGTTCTCATTGCATTCAGTTCATCAGTCACCAATACTAGGGCGGAAAAAGTTGCCTTACTCATTACTTCGAGAAGTTTCGACAACTTCCTCAGCTCCCAGATCGATTTGACTGCTCCATAGGCTGGTAGTATTCCTGCCCAGGATATAACACTGTCACCCAAGTCCATATGAGTCAATTCACTTCTGTCTTTTACTGAATTATGGTCTTTCCAACCAGCTTCAATCTTTCCAACTGGATTCACAGGTTTTTTAACTGGACCTTCAGATTTTCGAGCTGTTTCCCTTACGTTTCGTATCTTACCCAAAGGTAATTCTGCAGTAGTTCTTATTGCCGGAACCAAGTAACCCAAAAAACAACTGCCGGACCAATTCTCAGGTAACCATTTATATGCCTTTTTCCCACAAATAAAATAACAGTTTTCTACTTTAGTACTAATACGCATCAGCCCTGCATGAAACATTTTTTGATCTATAAGTGACAATTGTTTAAACAAAACTGGATTTTTTTGAATGTCACTCATAGTCAAGTATTGCCATTACCATTCTTAATATAACATCGGTAAGATATGGTTATATTACAATTGTTGAAAAACAAAATAGAGAAGAAACCGCACAGTAGCACAGAACAAAATGATAAAGCGCTTTTCATTTATTCCAATAAACAAACTTCTTCAGATCTGAAGAAGTTTGTTTATTGGAATAAACGAAAAGCGCTTTATCATTTCGTTCTGTGCTACTGTGCAGTTTCTTCTCTATTTTGTTTTTCACTAGTCTGTTTTGCCTGTTTAGTTTACAAGTTTATATTACAATTGTTCCAGCCCACCTGGAGGGTGTCATTTTTATAGAAACATACAACTCCTTTTTATGTGACAGGTAAAAATAAAGCTATTTTGTCCTGTGATCTCACAGTTCCTGTGTTGAAAAGTAAATTCTCCCAAGTCTCATTTATCCCCAAAGGGACAGCGGGCATTATCAGTCCTCCATATCCTGTTGGTATAGCTGTACAAACCCAGCAATTTGAAATGTTCATAGTCTCTGCATACACACGTTTCATGGCCAGGTATGTGTTAAAATTTGGATGCCAGCCTATAGACATTTCATCACGCCTTCCCACTTTCACTTGTGTGGTTGTGTGTAGGATGAACCACAACAAGAGAAAAATTGTTACAATTACAGTTAATAAATGTACACACAACAAAATGATTATGCAACATCTCTGGGGTTGATCTAAACTTCTATTCACTTTGTTTTTGGCCATCTCGATCTGGTTGTGTATCAGTCTCAAAGTTTTTATCAAGTTGAAAGTTCTTTACCAGTTTACAATGCGTCAAATGAACCCAGGACGTCCTCTCAGCCACTCTAACTGCAGTAGGCGTTGCCAACAGAACCTGGTACGGACCTTCCCACTTTGGACTTGCCCAGTTTTTCCTTTTCGTCACTTTCAGCCACACCCAACTTCCAGGGCCCATGACTGTTTCCACCGGTCTGGTCTGTTCCTTATCTGAAAAAGAGTTAAACTGCAAAACAGACTTATTCCTTAACAATTTCTTCATATATTCTGCTAACGAACTGTCAGCCTCCTGCTCTGCAGGCATGAGAGCTTTCCACTGAGGCACATAATATGCTCTCCCAAAAAACATTTCAAAGGGAGTCAAACCCTTTACATTTGGAACTGTTCTCATACTCAGCAGTGCTAAAGGCAGACAGTATATCCAATTCTTTTGGGTCTCCTCTACTAGCTTCCTAAGTTTACTTTTTAGGGTACCATTGTACCTTTCCACCAGTCCTGCTGACTGTGGGTGGTAGGCACAATGGTTCTTTAAGGAGATACCAAAAAATCTCCCAAGCTGGTGAATCGTCTGATTCACAAAATGTGTGCCATTGTCACTATAAATCCTCTCCAGAATGCCAAATCTAGGGATTACTTCTTTTATCAGGGCTTTTGCCACTGTTGCTGCATCCGGGTTTTTGGTTGGAAAAGCTTCTACCCATTTAGAAAACATGTCTACAATAACTCAACAAAACTTCTTCCCTTCACATTTATTCATTTCTATGAAATCCATACAAATAGTATGGAACGGGTATGGTGGTATAGGAAAACTTCCTTGCTTGGTTTTAAATGCTCCTTGTGCATGGTGCTTGTTACAAGTATGACAAGCTGCACAAAATTTTTTTGTGTAGTTTATGTATCCATATGTTTGGAATATTCGATTTACTAACTGTACCATCCCCCCTGTTGAGACATGGCTCTGCCCATGGCTCAACAAAGCTGCATATCTAAATAAATTAGACGGCAATATTGTTTTTTTCTCTTTGGAAATGTACAGTCCATTCTCAAGAATTGCACCTCGTTTTACCCATTTTTGTTTTTCTGCTTTTGTAGTAAGCGTCTACATTGTTTTTAACATGTCTAAATCTAAAATCTCAAAGGGTTGTAATTCCTCATTTAAAAGTAAAGTTTCTGAGTCTGAGGCTGCTTGCTTTGCAGCTGCATCAGCTCGTGCATTGCCTTTTGAAATCTTATCCTGTTGTTTTGTATGAGCTACACATTTACAAATAGCTACTTTGATAGGTAACTGAATAGATTCTAATAGCTCCAAAATAAATTGTGCATGATTAATAGGTTTTCCACTGGCTGTTATCATTCCTCTATTTTTCCATTGTTGTGCAAATACATGTACTGTAGAAAAAGCATACTGACTGTCAGTATATATGTTTACACACTTGTTTTTTGTACATGCTCTCGTCAAAGCTATCAACTCTGCTGCTTGTGCAGATAAGTTGTGTGGTAAGGATTGAGCTTCTAAAATTTCAGTGTCTGTAACTACTGCATATCCCACCAGATTCTTCCCTGTAGGACCCCTTCTGCATGAGCCATCCATGTAATATGTCACCTCGGCATTATCCAAGGGCATATCTGTAAGATCTTGTCTAGGTAAAGCTAACTGTTCAATTTCCTGCAGGCAGCTGTGTGGTGTGCCCTCTGCAGGAGTTGGAAGTAATGTTGATGGATTCAATGTCATATATCGTTCAATTGTCATATGAGGTTGGCTCAGCAGTATAGTCATACATGAAAGATGTCTAGCAGGAGAAAGGTATGCCACTTTCTCTTGCAGTAAAATTATTGCAACTGCATGAGGCACTCTCAATGTAAGAGGGTGGAATAACACCACTGAGGCCGAAGCCTGTACTGCCATTGCAGCTGCAACTACTGCTTGTACACAGTGAGGCAAAGATCGCACCACTGGGTCTAACTGTGATGAATAGTAAGCTATGGGGCGTTGCTTGTCCCCATGTTGTTGTGTCAATACTGACGTCATGTACCCTTGCTTACAATCTACGGTCTGAAAGAACTGTTTGTGATAATTTGGAAGTCCTAAAACTAATGAAGAAGCTATCAACTGCTTCAACCTGCAGAAAGCCATTTCTGCTTCTGTTGTCCATTGTAAAATGTCTTGTGCTGCCATTGGTGTCTTATATATCAAGTCAGTCAGTGGAGCAGATTCCAAAGCATAATTTGGTATCCAGCTCCGACAAAAATTAGTTGTACCTAAGAAAGACATCATTTCTTTCTTGGTTGTTGGTTTGGGTGCTTGCAAAATTGATGTTTTTCTTTCCTCATCTAGTATTCTACCTTCATTGGATATTACATATCCCAAGTATCTAACTTGTTTTCTCCAAAGTTGTAACTTACTTTTGTTTACTTTGTGTCCTTGTATTGCTAAAAATTTCAATAATGCTACAGTATCCTCCCTGCACTGCTGCTGGGTGGGGGCTGCTAGCAAGATGTCATCTACATAAAGTAGAATTTGACTACCTCCGGTGGGGTAAATCCTGCCAGGTTGCTAGCCATTTCTTGTGCAAAAATTGTTGGGCTCTCACAATATCCCTGTGGTAGTTGAGTATACATATACCTTTTACCCTGAAATGTAAATGCAAACCAATATTGACTATCAGGATGTATAGGTATTGAAAAGAAAGCATTGCTAATATCTACCACAGAGAAATACTTCTGTTGCAGTTCTAAATCATTTAACAAAGTATGTGGGACTGGCACCGTAGGTGCTCTAGGTATTACTGCATTATTTACAGCTTGTAAATCTTGTACCATCCGCCATTCCCCGTTTGCTTTTTTAACAGGAAATAGGGGTGTATTACATGGTGAATCAGGAGATTCTACCAGTACTCCTTCTTTGAGTAATGCTGCTATTATAGGCTTAATTCCTATTTCTGCATCCTTTCTCAAAGGGTATTGTCTTTTCTGTGGTCTAAAAGCTGACTTTGGGGTAATTGTAACTGGTCCTGCTGTTCGAATAAGTCCTACATCTGACTTGCCTGTTGACCAGAGAGTTGTCGGAATTTCACATAAGGTCTTTTCTTCTTCTTCTAATAAAAATGCTAATCAGCTGCCCTCGCTAGATTGCAAGTGTACAGCTGGATGTGTTTGTGTCAACCAATTCAGTTTTTGTTTTTGTAACCCTTGTTCTGACAGTTCTAAATCAGTCTGTTTCTCCCATCTTGTTACTTTTCTCCTAAGTCTGCCCATTTAACACTTTTGTTCTTTGTCAAGCTGACATGTGGCAACCGATTTGATCTATACAATGCAAGGAATTCTTGAGGTAATGAACAGCTAACTACACTGTTCTTCTCTGTATCCCAGTACAAAGTACGCAAAACCAATCTAGTTGCACGATTTCTAAACAGTTCTTGCTCATACTCTCTATCAGGTCCTGGTGTGGTACAGTAGTATAGAGTACAGTGTAACAAATGCTGTTGATCAGTGTCAAGGGAGGGGGCTTTACTGATGGCTACGTTCATCAGTTCCTCGGATACTGCCCCTGGACCAGTCGTGACTAGGTC